>NW_028173098.1:0-95000 GCF_963971535.1 Notolepis coatsorum
TTCCCTCCCGCTGACTCTGCCAATTGAGCCAGTATGACCGCCGGCCAAGCCGGAGGCAACGCTGACAGCCGGATTCGATACCAGTGTCTCTCGCGTTGGTGACGAGCGCTTAGTCTGCTGCGCCACCCAGCCGCCCTGGTTTTAGACAGTGTTTTATAGGGGGCGCTATACTGTCATAGCAGGTTTTAGACAGTGTTTTATAGGGGGCGCTATACTGTCATAGCAGGTTTTAGACAGTGTTTTATAGGGGGTGCTATACTGTCATAGCAGGTTTTAGACAGTGTTTTATAGGGGGCGCTATACTGTCATAGCAGGTTTTAGACTGTGTTTTATAGGGGGCGCTATACTGCCATAGCAGGTTTTAGACAGTGTTTTATAGGGGGCGCTATACTGTCATAGCAGGTTTTAGACAGTGTTTTATAGGGGGCGCTATACTGTCATAGCAGGTTTTAGACAGTGTTTTATAGGGGGCGCTATACTGTCATAGCAGCTTTTAGACAGTGTTTTATAGGGGGCGCTATACTGTCATAGCAGGTTTTAGACAGTGTTTTATAGGGGGCGCTATACTGTCATAGCAGGTTTTAGACAGTGTTTTATAGGGGGAGCTATACTGTCATAGCAGGTTTTAGACAGTGTTTTATAGGGGGCGCTATACTGTCATAGCAGGTTTTAGACAGTGTTTTATAGGGGGCGCTATACTGTCATAGCAGGTTTTAGACAGTGTTTTATAGGGGGCGCTATACTGTCATAGCAGGTTTTAGACAGTGTTTTATAGGGGGCGCTATACTGTCATAGCAGGTTTTAGACAGTGTTTTATAGGGGGCGCTATATTGTCATAGCAGGTTTTAGACAGTGTTTTATAGGGGGCGCTATACTGTCATACCAGGTTTTAGACAGTGTTTTATAGGGGGCGCTATACTGTCATAGCAGGTTTTAGACAGTGTTTTATAGGGGGAGCTATACTGTCATAGCAGGTTTTAGACAGTGTTTTATAGGGGGCGCTATACTGTCATAGCAGGTTTTAGACAGTGTTTTATAGGGGGCGCTATACTGCCATAGCAGGTTTTAGACTGTGTTTTATAGGGGGCGCTATACTGTCATAGCAGGTTTTAGACAGTGTTTTATAGGGGGAGCTATACTGTCATAGCAGGTTTTAGACAGTGTTTTATAGGGGGCGCTATACTGTCATAGCAGGTTTTAGACAGTGTTTTATAGGGGGCGCTATACTGTCATACCAGGTTTTAGACTGTGTTTTATAGGGGGAGCTATACTGTCATAGCAGGTTTTAGACAGTGTTTTATAGGGGGCGCTATACTGTCATAGCAGGTTTTAGACAGTGTTTTATAGGGGGCGCTATACTGTCATAGCAGGTTTTAGACAGTGTTTTATAGGGGGCGCTATACTGTCATAGCAGGTTTTAGACAGTGTTTTATAGGGGGAGCTATACTGTCATAGCAGGTTTTAGACAGTGTTTTATAGGGGGCGCTATACTGTTAAAGCAGGTTTTAGACAGTGTTTTATAGGGGGCGCTATACTGTCATAGCAGGTTTTAGACAGTGTTTTATAGGGGGCGCTATACTGTCATAGCAGGTTTTAGACAGTGTTTTATAGGGGGCGCTATACTGTCATAGCAGGTTTTAGACAGTGTTTTATAGGGGGCGCTATACTGTCATAGCAGGTTTTAGACAGTGTTTTATAGGGGGCGCTATACTGTCATACCAGGTTTTAGACAGTGTTTTATAGGGGGCGCTATACTGTCATAGCAGGTTTTAGACAGTGTTTTATAGGGGGAGCTATACTGTCATAGCAGGTTTTAGACAGTGTTTTATAGGGGGCGCTATACTGTCATAGCAGGTTTTAGACAGTGTTTTATAGGGGGCGCTATACTGCCATAGCAGGTTTTAGACTGTGTTTTATAGGGGGCGCTATACTGTCATAGCAGGTTTTAGACAGTGTTTTATAGGGGGAGCTATACTGTCATAGCAGGTTTTAGACAGTGTTTTATAGGGGGCGCTATACTGTCATAGCAGGTTTTAGACAGTGTTTTATAGGGGGCGCTATACTGTCATACCAGGTTTTAGACTGTGTTTTATAGGGGGAGCTATACTGTCATAGCAGGTTTTAGACAGTGTTTTATAGGGGGCGCTATACTGTCATAGCAGGTTTTAGACAGTTTTTTATAGGGGGCGCTATACTGTCATAGCAGGTTTTAGACTGTGTTTTATAGGGGGCGCTATACTGTCATAGCAGGTTTTAGACAGTGTTTTATAGGGGGCGCTATACTGTCATAGCAGGTTTTAGACAGTTTTTTATAGGGGGCGCTAGGGGTGGACGGTATGGTCTAAAATTTATATCACGGTATAATTTGAAGCATAGACGGTAACGGTATATATCACGGTATCATCGTTTTTGATAAAAAAAAAATTATTTAATTTTATATATATATATATTTTTTTTTTATAAAATATATATATTATATAATTAGACTTGTACTTGTATTATCTGCAAGACATCGCCACCACGCAACAAGCTCCACTGTCTGTGTGTACTCTAGTAGCCTCCAGCTACGGCCAGGATTCTCCGGAGCTGCACCTGGACCTATACTCGAGTAGCCTCGAGCAGAGCAAGGCCAGGATTCTCCGGCGCTGCACCTGGGCCCTCATTCATCAATGTGTGCGTAGAACATGTTCTATTTCCACACGTAAGCACGGAATGTAGAACTAGTGTACGCACAGGGAAGTCGGGATTCATCACACGTGCGTACGCAGGCTCTATGCTCCTCCGTAGAACTTTGTTCTACCGTCAATGCTCGTGCATGATTATCCATATATGGTCATGAAAGTGAGGAAACACCCCCCATGGGATGTGAAATAATGGACTGACCCGAGCGGAACTCTGAGAAACTCCACGGAGAATTCACTGCTGTCGAACCAAGAAGACACTATCGCGTATTATGGGATAAATAAAAGGCGGATTTGTAAACGGTGATGTCAGATATCAACGGCTCCCTAAGACCATTGCTGCAATTCTGCCTGGACAGCTCAAAATACTAATAAAGACCGTTCGTTGACCACTGTTTGGCGTTGGTTGTGTGTCATTATAACCGTGCTGTAATATGAATGCCTTTATTAGTTGTGTTCGATTGGCTATATGATTTTTAGAGGCATCTATTTTGTTGTCGGCTAATAAAGACCGCGCTGGAATATGACTGCCTTTTCCCGTGTTGTTTGATTAATACCCAGGGATTAAAGTTCTCCTCAATTTGATTCCAAATCGCGATGGATCTCCCGTCAATTTTCTACCTGCTGCATATGATTTCTAGAGGCATACTACAATCTATTTTGATGTCAGTATTGGGTAGCCTATATAAACAATAATAGAGAGCATATACAAGAACAATGAATCTCACTGCATGTATGATGTAGCCTGCCTTTCAATACATGAACTTGAATTCCATCATGTTTGTGTGCGGGACTCACAAGGCTGTTGTCACAATGGGTGGTACCGGTACAGTAATAATTACAGTCCACACAATATCACGATCCATGCCATAGCCTATGTTCTATTAGGACATGATATGTGACGACAAATGTTCTAGAATGTTTGAAGATATCATACTCTGATTGCATGCCTATGATCAACAAAAACGCGAACTTGAATCCCATCATATACATAGTCTGTCCACTATCTGGTGTCATTGCAATGTGTTTTCTATCCTTTCTTATACAGTAAAAAGGGGGAAGAACACTATATTCATATGACTTGTATTCTGCTTACAGCTTCGAAATTCCACTTGTTTCGTTTAACGTAAATGTTATGGTTTGTAACCGACCCCAATCGCACAACACAAGACAGGTATGATGGTTTGCCAAGAAACAGATATTTATTTAGAACAGGGAAAAAGGGCACTGTCCCTTTAAGGGAGAAAACACAAGACACTGGAATAACACAAGGGGAAGGTAAAGTGCCTTTAAGAGGTGGGCAGGTAAAGGGAACACTATGGGAAGGTAAAGGGAACGCCTAAGGGAAGGTTAAGGGAACACCTTGGGAAGGTAAAGGGAACGCCTAAGGGAAGGTTAAGGGAACGCCTTGGGACAGAGGACTAGGGACTAGGAGAGCTAGGGAATAGAGGACTAGGGACTAGGAGAACTAGGGATAGAGGACTAGGGACTAGGAGAACTAGGGAACAGGTTCTGGGGAACAGCGGGCCAGGTTCTGGTGACAGAGGGAACAGAGGCCCGCGGAGGCGGGCTGGGGACAGGGAGGAACTGGGGACTGGTGGGAAAACATCTGGGCCGCTCTGCAGAACAGAGGAGAGGGTTAATATTCAAAGGGAAAAAACAGAGCAGATGCAGAACAGTCCAAATAACAAAGTAACAAAGTAAATACTATCTTCGTGTGAACAAACACACAGTGGGAGATGGAATGTCCAAAAATAATATCCACGAGAGAACAAAACAGAGTGGGAGATGAAATGTCCAAACTAATAACTAAGTGAGAACTAAAGGAGGCAATACGCTGGGAGAGTGACATCACAATCAAAACTCACCCAGGCGTATGCGTAATGGTACAGGAACAGCAGCGGGAACGGGGGCAAGAGGCATTACGCTGAGTGAGTGACATCACAATCAAAACTCACCCAGGCGTATGCGTAAAGGTACAGGGACAGCAGCGGGAACGGGGGCAAGGGCACTACGCTGAGTGAGTGACATCACAATCAAAACTCACCCAGGCGTATGCGTAAAGGTACAGGGACAGCAGCGGGAACGGGGGCAAGGGCACTACGCTGAGTGAGTGACATCACAATCAAAACTCACCCAGGCGTATGCGTAAAGGTAAGGGACAGCAGCGGGGCGAGGGCATCGCCACCGGGTGGCTGGCTGTCCGAGCCGAGGAACAGAGTGCTGGAACAGTGGCGGTGACGAGGGAGTCGTCCACCGGGTAGCCGACTGTCGGAGCCGAGGAACAGAGTGCTGGAACAGTGGCGGTGACGAGGGTGTCGTCCACCGGGTAGCCGCTGTCGGAGCCGAGGAACAGAGTGCGCGCCACACCTTGGTGTGCGCGTCGGAACAGTGGCGGTGGCGAGGGCGTCGTCCACCGGGTAGCCGCTGTCGGAGCCGAGGAACAGAGTGCGCGCCACACCTTGGTGTGCGCGTCGGAAACAGAGAGCTGGAACAGTGGCGGTGGCGAGGATGTCGTCCACCGGGTAGCCGCTGTCGGAGCCGAGGAACAGAGTGCGCGCCACACCTTGGTGTGCGCGTCGGAACAGAGAGCTGGAACAGTGGCGGTGGCGAGGATGTCGTCCACCGGGTAGCCGCTGTCGGAGCCGAGGAACAGAGTGCGCGCCACACCTTGGTGTGCGCGTCGGAACAGAGAGCTGGAACAGTGGCGGTGGCGAGGATGTCGTCCACCGGTAGCCGCTGTCGGAGCCGAGGAACAGAGTGCGCGCCACACCTTGGTGTGCGCGTCGGAACAGAGAGACGCCTCGGGGTGCGTCTGCGAGGAGGAGTGTGCCAAGCACGAAGGTCTGGAAGATGCGCGTCGGCGCGCTGAGGTCTGGAGAGCGTGCCAAGCTCGAAGGTCTGGAAGATGCGCGTCTGTGCGCTGGTACGGAGGAGCGTGCCAAGCTCGAAGGTCTGGAAGATGCGCGTCAGTGCGCTGGTACGGAGGAGCGTGCCAAGCTCGAAGGTCTGGAAGATGCGCGTCTGTGCGCTGGGACGGAGGAGCGTGCCAAGCTCGAAGGTCTGGAAGATGCGCGTCTGTGCGCTGGGACGGAGGAGCGTGCCAAGCTCGAAGGTCTGGAAGATGCGCGTCAGTGCGCTGGTACGGAGGAGCGTGCCAAGCTCGAAGGTCTGGAAGATGCGCGTCTGTGCGCTGGGACGGAGGAGCGTGCCAAGCTCGAAGGTCTGGAAGATGCGCGTCTGTGCGCTGGGACGGAGGAGCGTGCCAAGCTCGAAGGTCTGGAAGATGCGCGTCTGTGCGCTGGGACGGAGGAGCGTGCCAAGCTCGAAGGTCCGGGAGATGCGCGTTGGTCTAGATGTGCGTCAGGACGAACAGCTGCGCTGGGGTCTGCAGTGGAGCGCTGGGGTGCCTCCCGTGGAAGTTACAGGGAGCGCAGAACAGTCTCCTCCACAGGCTACGGCGACAGCAGACGAAGGCTGGAGCAAACATCTCAAGGCTGGAGAGATCCATCTTACAGCATTGGTAGACCAGAGGATCTCCCGAAAGAGTCTAGATGTTAGAGAATATGACTCAGCATGAATACAACACGACCCCACGCCGAAACGAGGGGAAGCGCCCTGGTATTTAAAGCCCACCGGGGAACTAATTAGCCTGCCACCACAGGTGCGAGAGGATAATTGATAATAGTCCAGGTGTGGCCACTGAGAGTAAACGAGAGTAAAGAACGAGAGGGTGGGGGCTAGAGAGAGTGAGTGAGAAGGGAATTTCTAACAGTAGGCTTTAAAGAAACAGAGAAAAGGTGGTGAGCAGCGGGCAAAACCTCACAGTACCCCCCCCTCAACGGGAGCCACCCGGCGACCCAAAACAAATACAGACAGAGTGGCAGGGGGCAAAACAAGAGGTACTGGCCAAGCCAGCAGGGGAAGCCACCACAAGAGTGGGGCTAGCAAAAGAAACAGGGTCGCCGAGGGGTAACTAGGGTAGCAGAGGGGCAACTGGTCTAGAGGAACTGGGTCTAGAGAACTAGTCTAGCGAACTGGGCAAGAGAACTGGTCTAGAGAACTGGTCTAGAGAACTGGTCTAGAGGAACTGGTCTAGAGGAACTGGGTCTAGAGAACTGGTCTAGAGGAACTGAGGGGCAAGCAGGGTAGCTAAGGGGTAACCATGGAAGCACCGGGAAAGGGCTAGCAGAGGGAAGGTTAGCTGCCAGGGCACTGATAGCTACAGGGCCTATGCTAGCTGTACTGCTACATCAACATAGAGGCTGCGCAAGCTGCCGGAGCCAGGCTAGCAGAGGGAAAGGGTAGCTGCCAGGGCACTGATAGCTACAGGGCCTATGCTAGCTGTACTGCTACATCAACATAGAGGCTGCGCTAGCTGCCGGAGCTAGGCTGGCAGACAGGGCTGGACCAGCATGAGAGCACAAGCTAGCTGGAAGGACAGTCCTAGCTGTGTGAGAAAAACTGACCTTGCTAGCTGAAAGGGCAGTCCTAGCAGTGGGATAAACTACACAAAAAAGTGGAGGCCATGCAGAGGGACCGGGTTAGCTGCTTGGGCCTGGCTAGCTACAGGGCCTATGCCAGCTGCAAGGCTGCATTAACATAGAGGCTGTGCTAACAGCCGGGGCCAAGCTAGCAGACCGGGGCCATGCAGAGGGAAACTGGGTTAGCCGCCAGGGCATGGCTAGCTACAGGGGGGTCAAACAGGGCAAAACGGGAAGCAAACAGGGGAGCTAAACGGGGAGACTAACAAGCTAAACAGGGGAGTAACAGGCTAACAAGGGAGCTAAACAGGACTAACAGGGAAGCTAAACTGGGCAAACAGGGAAGCTAACAGGGCTAACAGGGGAGCTAGAGGGGAGACTAACAAGCTAACAGGGGAGCTAACAGGGCTAACAGGGGAGCTAGAGGGAACAAGAAAAAAAAAGGGCAAACTCAACATACACCGTCTGTGCTGGCTGGGGTCGTCGATTTGGTGGGGTCGTACTGTTATGGTTTGTAACCGACCCCAATCGCACAACACAAGACAGGTATGATGGTTTGCCAAGAAACAGATATTTATTTAGAACAGGGAAAAAGGGCACTGTCCCTTTAAGGGAGAAAACACAAGACACTGGAATAACACAAGGGGAAGGTAAAGTGCCTTTAAGAGGTGGGCAGGTAAAGGGAACACTATGGGAAGGTAAAGGGAACGCCTAAGGGAAGGTTAAGGGAACACCTTGGGAAGGTAAAGGGAACGCCTAAGGGAAGGTTAAGGGAACGCCTTGGGACAGACGACTAGGGACTAGGAGAGCTAGGGAATAGAGGACTAGGGACTAGGAGAACTAGGGATAGAGGACTAGGGACTAGGAGAACTAGGGAACAGGTTCTGGGGAACAGCGGGCCAGGTTCTGGTGACAGAGGGAACAGAGGCCCGCGGAGGCGGGCTGGGGACAGGGAGGAACTGGGGACTGGTGGGAAAACATCTGGGCCGCTCTGCAGAACAGAGGAGAGGGTTAATATTCAAAGGGAAAAAACAGAGCAGATGCAGAACAGTCCAAATAACAAAGTAACAAAGTAAATACTATCTTCGTGTGAACAAACACACAGTGGGAGATGGAATGTCCAAAAATAATATCCACGAGAGAACAAAACAGAGTGGGAGATGAAATGTCCAAACTAATAACTAAGTGAGAACTAAAGGAGGCAATACGCTGGGAGAGTGACATCACAATCAAAACTCACCCAGGCGTATGCGTAATGGTACAGGAACAGCAGCGGGAACGGGGGCAAGAGGCATTACGCTGAGTGAGTGACATCACAATCAAAACTCACCCAGGCGTATGCGTAAAGGTACAGGGACAGCAGCGGGAACGGGGGCAAGGGCACTACGCTGAGTGAGTGACATCACAATCAAAACTCACCCAGGCGTATGCGTAAAGGTACAGGGACAGCAGCGGGAACGGGGGCAAGGGCACTACGCTGAGTGAGTGACATCACAATCAAAACTCACCCAGGCGTATGCGTAAAGGTAAGGGACAGCAGCGGGGCGAGGGCATCGCCACCGGGTGGCTGGCTGTCCGAGCCGAGGAACAGAGTGCTGGAACAGTGGCGGTGACGAGGGAGTCGTCCACCGGGTAGCCGACTGTCGGAGCCGAGGAACAGAGTGCTGGAACAGTGGCGGTGACGAGGGTGTCGTCCACCGGGTAGCCGCTGTCGGAGCCGAGGAACAGAGTGCGCGCCACACCTTGGTGTGCGCGTCGGAACAGTGGCGGTGGCGAGGGCGTCGTCCACCGGGTAGCCGCTGTCGGAGCCGAGGAACAGAGTGCGCGCCACACCTTGGTGTGCGCGTCGGAAACAGAGAGCTGGAACAGTGGCGGTGGCGAGGATGTCGTCCACCGGGTAGCCGCTGTCGGAGCCGAGGAACAGAGTGCGCGCCACACCTTGGTGTGCGCGTCGGAACAGAGAGCTGGAACAGTGGCGGTGGCGAGGATGTCGTCCACCGGTAGCCGCTGTCGGAGCCGAGGAACAGAGTGCGCGCCACACCTTGGTGTGCGCGTCGGAACAGAGAGACGCCTCGGGGTGCGTCTGCGAGGAGGAGTGTGCCAAGCACGAAGGTCTGGAAGATGCGCGTCGGCGCGCTGAGGTCTGGAGAGCGTGCCAAGCTCGAAGGTCTGGAAGATGCGCGTCTGTGCGCTGGTACGGAGGAGCGTGCCAAGCTCGAAGGTCTGGAAGATGCGCGTCAGTGCGCTGGTACGGAGGAGCGTGCCAAGCTCGAAGGTCTGGAAGATGCGCGTCTGTGCGCTGGGACGGAGGAGCGTGCCAAGCTCGAAGGTCTGGAAGATGCGCGTCTGTGCGCTGGGACGGAGGAGCGTGCCAAGCTCGAAGGTCTGGAAGATGCGCGTCTGTGCGCTGGGACGGAGGAGCGTGCCAAGCTCGAAGGTCCGGGAGATGCGCGTTGGTCTAGATGTGCGTCAGGACGAACAGCTGCGCTGGGGTCTGCAGTGGAGCGCTGGGGTGCCTCCCGTGGAAGTTACAGGGAGCGCAGAACAGTCTCCTCCACAGGCTACGGCGACAGCAGACGAAGGCTGGAGCAAACATCTCAAGGCTGGAGAGATCCATCTTACAGCATTGGTAGACCAGAGGATCTCCCGAAAGAGTCTAGATGTTAGAGAATATGACTCAGCATGAATACAACACGACCCCACGCCGAAACGAGGGGAAGCGCCCTGGTATTTAAAGCCCACCGGGGAACTAATTAGCCTGCCACCACAGGTGCGAGAGGATAATTGATAATAGTCCAGGTGTGGCCACTGAGAGTAAACGAGAGTAAAGAACGAGAGGGTGGGGGCTAGAGAGAGTGAGTGAGAAGGGAATTTCTAACAGTAGGCTTTAAAGAAACAGAGAAAAGGTGGTGAGCAGCGGGCAAAACCTCACAGTAAAGCCTTTTAAATATAATCAAAACGTTCCCGTGTTTCTGCGGTCTGCGCAAAATAATAACGAGTTGAGCTTTATGATTTATGATGAATTGAAAATGGGGGACCCTGATGTAAACAAGACGAAAGTTGGTCTGCATCCCCAATTAACAATTGTATGTACTGAGCTGTACTGTACTGTACCCATTCTGCAATCTGTTAATAAACTTTTCAATCAATCAATCAATCAAGCTACGCGGAGCGCAGTCAGTCAGTAGCCTACACCCCGTATATTCCAATAACGCTATATAAACCATGCTGCATTCATTCTGAGAGAAAGATCTATTATTCCAAATGCTATTTATAGGGTTTTGACCATAATTACACTACTGTTGCTATTTTACAATGAACTATAATGAACTACGGTTCGTACAGAACATGCCAGTGTTATTATGCACAGAAGCTCATTTCCTTGTTGTAATAATATATTCTACCACTGGGCGCCAGGTACGCCTGGTCTGACCTGTGCGTAGATGTAAGCACAGAGTCAAGTTCAAATCAAAATTGATGAATCCCACTCTTTGCTTAGAAATGATCGTACGCACAGGGTAAGCACAGATCTGTGCGTAGAACACGTTGATGAATGAGGGCCCTGGACCCTATGGCATAACGTTACTTAACTGTGCTCAGCAAGCCCTCAGCTCGAATACGCATCGAATCAGTGTTATAAGACATTGATATCTGTAGCTACTGCTAGCCGGATATATAACGTTAATACAACGCCTCAGTGAATTATTTAGTTCAATGGGACATTTCGTTTCTGAACGGTGAACTAACTTGCGCTAACGTGAGCTAACAGGTAGCATACACGTCTCTAACCCTAACCCTCTACTAGACTTTGTGGAGCGTTTGTTGATGTCAGGAGCTATCGGTAGCTGGCCGACTAGATACCGTTCGGTTAGACAATTCCTCATCATGTATTAAACTAAAAGTGAATAGTTGACTGGGTCATTTTGTAACGGTAGCTAAGCTAACGTTAGCTCAGGGAGACGCCGCCGTCCTCCCACTAGACTACTAGACCCGTGTTTACATGCGTGCGGTAGGGGCTGGCACGCCCACTGCGCGAAGCCTCCTAAATAATTTTTTCCAGTTCGCACATATCTATTATCTATGACTAATTCTATCTATTTTTAGGGGCAAATGCGAGTGAAATAGTCACGCTGTGGTTACATGACGTCATTGCTATTTTAGAGCTGCCCTACCGGTTACACGGTATAGTCAAAATCCATACCGTAGAGCAAATTCATACCGTTTATACCGTATACCGTTTATACCGTCCACCCCTAGGGGGCGCTATACTGTCATAGCAGGTTTTAGACAGTGTTTTATAGGGGGCGCTATACTGTCATAGCAGGTTTTAGACTGTGTTTTATAGGGGGAGCTATACTGTCATAGCAGGTTTTAGACAGTGTTTTATAGGGGGCGCTATACTGTCATAGCAGGTTTTAGACAGTTTTTTATAGGGGGCGCTATACTGTCATAGCAGGTTTTAGACTGTGTTTTATAGGGGGCGCTATACTGTCATAGCAGGTTTTAGACAGTGTTTTATAGGGGGCGCTATACTGTCATAGCAGGTTTTAGACAGTTTTTTATAGGGGGCGCTATACTGTCATAGCAGGTTTTAGACAGTGTTTTATAGGGGGCGCTATACTGTCATAGCAGGTTTTAGACAGTGTTTTATAGGGGGCGCTATACTGTCATAGCAGGTTTTAGACAGTGTTTTATAGGGGGCGCTATACTGTCATAGCAGGTTTTAGACAGTGTTTTATAGGGGGCGCTATACTGTCATAGCAGGTTTTGGACAGTGTTTTATAGGGGGCGCTATACTGTCATAGCAGGTTTTGGACTGTGTTTTATAGGGGGCGCTATACTGTCATAGCAGGTTTTAGACAGTGTTTTATAGGGGGCGCTATACTGTCATAGCAGGTTTTAGACAGTGTTTTATAGGGGGAGCTATACTGTCATAGCAGGTTTTGGACAGTGTTTTATAGGGGGCGCTATACTGTCATAGCAGGTTTTAGACAGTGTTTTATAGAGGGAGCTATACTGTCATAGCAGGTTTTAGACAGTGTTTTATAGGGGGCGCTATACTGTCATAGCAGGTTTTGGACAGTGTTTTATAGGGGGAGCTATACTGTCATAGCAGGTTTTAGACAGTGTTTTATAGGGGGCGCTATACTGTCATAGCAGGTTTTAGACAGTGTTTTATAGGGGGAGCTATACTGTCATAGCAGGTTTTAGACAGTGTTTTATATGGGGCGCTATACTGTCATAGCAGGTTTTAGACAGTGTTTTATAGGGGGAGCTATACTGTCATAGCAGGTTTTGGACAGTGTTTTATAGGGGGCGCTATACTGTCATAGCAGGTTTTGGACAGTGTTTTATAGGGGGAGCTATACTGTCATAGCAGGTTTTAGACAGTGTTTTATAGGGGGCGCTATACTGTCATAGCAGGTTTTAGACAGTGTTTTATAGGGGGAGCTATACTGTCATAGCAGGTTTTAGACAGTGTTTTATATGGGGCGCTATACTGTCATAGCAGGTTTTAGACAGTGTTTTATATGGGGCGCTATACTGTCATAGCAGGTTTTAGACAGTGTTTTATAGGGGGAGCTATACTGTCATAGCAGGTTTTGGACAGTGTTTTATAGGGGGAGCTATACTGTCATAGCAGGTTTTAGACAGTTTTTTATAGGGGGCGCTATACTGTCATAGCAGGTTTTAGACTGTGTTTTATAGGGGGCGCTATACTGTCATAGCAGGTTTTAGACAGTGTTTTATAGGGGGCGCTATACTGTCATAGCAGGTTTTAGACAGTTTTTTATAGGGGGCGCTATACTGTCATAGCAGGTTTTAGACAGTGTTTTATAGGGGGCGCTATACTGTCATAGCAGGTTTTAGACAGTGTTTTATAGGGGGCGCTATACTGTCATAGCAGGTTTTAGACAGTGTTTTATAGGGGGCGCTATACTGTCATAGCAGGTTTTAGACAGTGTTTTATAGGGGGCGCTATACTGTCATAGCAGGTTTTGGACAGTGTTTTATAGGGGGCGCTATACTGTCATAGCAGGTTTTGGACTGTGTTTTATAGGGGGCGCTATACTGTCATAGCAGGTTTTAGACAGTGTTTTATAGGGGGCGCTATACTGTCATAGCAGGTTTTAGACAGTGTTTTATAGGGGGAGCTATACTGTCATAGCAGGTTTTGGACAGTGTTTTATAGGGGGCGCTATACTGTCATAGCAGGTTTTAGACAGTGTTTTATAGAGGGAGCTATACTGTCATAGCAGGTTTTAGACAGTGTTTTATAGGGGGCGCTATACTGTCATAGCAGGTTTTGGACAGTGTTTTATAGGGGGAGCTATACTGTCATAGCAGGTTTTAGACAGTGTTTTATAGGGGGCGCTATACTGTCATAGCAGGTTTTAGACAGTGTTTTATAGGGGGAGCTATACTGTCATAGCAGGTTTTAGACAGTGTTTTATATGGGGCGCTATACTGTCATAGCAGGTTTTAGACAGTGTTTTATAGGGGGAGCTATACTGTCATAGCAGGTTTTGGACAGTGTTTTATAGGGGGCGCTATACTGTCATAGCAGAGAGGAGAGAGAGAGAGAGAGAGAGAGAGAGAGAGAGAGAGAGAGAGAGAGAGAGAGAGAGAGAGAGAGAGAGAGAGAGAGAGAGAGAGAGAGAGAGAGAGAGAGAGAGGAGGATAGAGAGAGGAGAAACAGATAATAGGGAGAGAAAGAGAGAGACAGAGAGAGAAACAGAGAGAGAGAGTCACACAGAGACAGAGATAAATAGAGAGAGAAAAAAAGAGAGGAAGAGAGAGAGAGCAACAGAGAAAAAAGAGAGAAATAAAGAGAGAGATAGAGAGAGTGACAGAGAGGAGGGTGATGAGAGAAAGAAAGACAAAGTGAAACCATCACTGACCTTGTGACCTCCCATCCTGTTTTTTGATTGGTTCTTTATAGAACTGATTGAACGAATCAGCTCCAGAGTTGACCCTCATGTGTGTTTTTTCGGAGCAGAGCAGAACCAGAAGTCATCAACTCTCACTACTAGCACTAGCAACACTATTCTCACATGTTAATACCCACGTTCTTAAAGCGCAGGCTTTCTGACATGTGGGTTCCAAGTCATTCTTCTTAAAGGGCCAGAGCAGGCTTTCTGACATGTGGGTTCCAAGTCATTCTTCTTAAAGGGCCAGAGCAGGCTTTCTGACATGTGGGTTCCAAGTCATTCTTCTTAAAGGGCCAGAGCAGGCTTTCTGACATGTGGGTTCCAAGTCATTCTTCTTAAAGGGCCAGAGCAGGCTTTCTGACATGTGGGTTCCAAGTCATTCTTCTTAAAGGGCCAGAGCAGGCTTTCTGACATGTGGGTTCCAAGTCATTCTTCTTAAAGGACCAGAGCAGGCTTTCTGACATGTGGGTTCCAAGTCATTCTTCTTAAAGGGCCAGCGCAGGCTTTCTGACATGTGGGTTCCAAGCAGTGTTAATTTTGGCAGCTATTTTCATTTTAGTTTTAGTCTTAGTCATGTGTCAAGTGCTCCTTTTTCGTTTTCATCATATTTAGTCATCTTCATTTATTCAGTTTTAGTCAACTAAATGTCTGAGCATTTTAGTCTTAGTCAGTTTTTGTCTCAATTTTGTCTTTTTTGTTTTAGTCTAGATTTAGTCGACGAAAACGGATGACATTTTTGTCTATTTTTAGTTAATGGAAAAAAACTTGTCAGAAGTCAGAAATAGTCAACATGGAACTATTCTGATTTAAATTGCGTATTTATTTTTGACCCTAGGGGAATCTGAGTCGGCGGCACAAGTGATACACAGGAAGGGTGCGCTGTCGATCTGTGAATGGAGAAATAACTTAATAAGACACATTATCTCTTCTTGCCTTGCTTTCACTACCACACTACAGACTGTTAACCCCTTTCACCCCCTATTCATAATTCATGCAAGTACTCAATCTGGGAAAACATTACTCGTGCCCATCAGTCCCGGGTATTTCTGTCTCTGTGATGCTCAGATCGAGGTGGGCATGGATCAGAGGAAGTTGACCGGCTGGCTAGAGGCCATGACGGAGACCACAGTGTCGGTGCAGATCCCACGTTTCCGTGTGGAAGACGGCTTCAGTTAGAGTTAGAGGTGGTCTAGGTCTGGTTAGGGGTTAGAGTTAGAGGTGGTCTAGGTCTGGTTATACTGATCCGAAACCAGTGCATACATTTAAAAAAATAAATAAAAATAAATGTATATATAGATTATAAAGCTTTTTTTTTCTTTTCTTTTTTACAGCTACTGTTTTATATATACTGTTTTTTAGTAATAACTAGAAAGTAATGGTATTTATTCAACAACAGGTGATTGTATAGATTAGTATTAGTATCATTAATTGACAACTAAGCTCAATGAGTTCACCCACGGAAAGGTTGTTAGCACTTGGTTCCGCACGGAAGTTACACGTTGTTGCACTTCCTCCTATCCAGTCGGCTCCGTTTAGGTTAGCTACTGTAGCAGCAGAGGCACTGTTGTGATTTTAATGCAAAATAAATATTCAACATTCTCTTTTGAGACTCCGCCTCAGACTCTTATCATTTGGCACTAAAAGCGAAACATTGTCACCGGTATGGCTGTCTGAATTATGTCATTAATTGTGTGCGAGAGGTCGATCAGTGACCACGTTAACGTGAGCTAGGTTAGCCACTAGTTAACGCGAGCTAGATGGAAATACAAACAATGTAACGTTACTGGTGAAAAAGTGATTTACCTTGGAATACTCCTTTGCCAACTTGCTCTACTTTGCTTGCAGGTCTGCAGCTGAATTATGAATAGTCCCAACTTTAGCCAAGGTAACGTTAAGCTAAAACTAGCTTTTCAAATAGCTCTTCAGCTAATGCTAATAACAGAGCTCCCCGTCACACTGCTCTACTCGGGACGATGGCATTAAGAAAAGTTAAAATAATTTTGAACCTGCTCCTAGTCCTCCCACTCCCTCCTCTAGACACCAGAACCTGCTCCTAGTCCTCCCACTCCCTCCTCTTGTCACCAGAACCTGCTCCTAGTCCTCCCACTCCCTCCTCTAGACACCAGAACCTGCTCCTAGTCCTCCCACTCCCTCCTCTTGTCACCAGAACCTGCTCCTAGTCCTCCCACTCCCTCCTCTAGACACCAGAACCTGCTCCTAGTCCTCCCACTCCCTCCTCTAGACACCAGAACCTCCTCCTAGTCCTCCCACTCCCTCCTCTAGACACCAGAACCTGCTCCTAGTCCTCCCACTCCCTCCTCTAGACACCAGAACCTGCTCCTAGTCCTCCCACTCCCTCCTCTAGACACCAGAACCTGCTCCTAGTCCTCCCACTCCCACATCTAGACACCAGAACCTGCTCCTAGTCCTCCCACTCCCTCCTCTAGACACCAGAACCTGCTCCTAGTCCTCCCACTCCCTCCTCTAGACACCAGCACCTGCTCATAGTCCTCCCACTCCCTCCTCTAGTCACCAGAACCTGCTCCTAGTCCTCCCACTCCCTCCTCTAGACACCAGAACCTGCTCCTAGTCCTCCCACTCCCTCCTCTAGACACCAGAACCTGCTCCTAGTCCTCCCACTCCCTCCTCTAGTCACCAGAACCTGCTCCTAGTCCTCCCACTCCCTCCTCTAGACACCAGAACCTGCTCCTAGTCCTCCCACTCCCTCCTCTAGACACCAGAACCTGCTCCTAGTCCTCCCACTCCCTCCTCTAGACACCAGAACCTCCTCCTAGTCCTCCCACTCCCTCCTCTAGACACCAGAACCTGCTCCTAGTCCTCCCACTCCCTCCTCTAGACACCAGAACCTGCTCCTAGTCCTCCCACTCCCTCCTCTAGACACCAGAACCTGCTCCTAGTCCTCCCACTCCCTCCTCTAGACACCAGAACCTGCTCCTAGTCCTCCCACTCCCTCCTCTAGTCACCAGAACCTCCTCCCTGCTCCCACAGACATGTCTGCCCTTCTCAATACTTCATAATTCCATGATATTCTATAGATAACATTCTATGTTTCTATGTTTCTGACTATATACTTGTACATACAATCAAAACATACTTGTTCATACTTCATTCACTGTTCATACATTTTGCACATAACTGCCCAATTTGGACTACTTAAAAAATAGACTCCCCCTTCCACCTGATGGACACATATCAACTGTATTGCTATTATTTATTATGTATATACATATAGAACTGCTCCACATGGATTTTAATATATCATGCTTTAAGTACTGTAGTTGGTGTTTTTTTATAGTGGTCTTTTTTTTACTGTGGTTTTAACGAAGCTGGTGTTTTTTTATAGTGGTGAGTGTCTATGTATTGTGACTGTATGTTTGTCTTTTAACCACTGCACAAATGAAGTTCCGAATGGAAAATAAAGTAATTTGAAGTTGAAGTTGAATTGCACAGCCCTGCTAATTATCCCATCCCACTGTATTGTTATTCCAATCTAACTAGTGTATATAATTGACCACGTATTGCACAGTTGTACCGTTGTACAGTTGTAATTATACTTTATTCTATTGTGCTTCTATTTAATTTAGTTCATATTACATTTTTTTTTATGCCCACGTTTTTTTTTTAATATCTGTCTGTTATTGCCTGTCCGTTAATGTCACACCGAAAACGACCAAATCAAATTAATTGTATGTGAAAACTACTTGGCAATAAAGACCTTTCTGATTCTGATTCGGATCAATTTCAAGCGTTTCAGGGCTCTGAACTAGGGATGTGCAAGGATAGCCGATTTAACAAGTTGTTTTAAATTAACCGGATATTCTTAGTGGTTAAATGGTTTAAGTTTTGTATATATTGTTTTGCATTGATTGATTGAAAGGTGCACATGTAGAAATGTTAAATAAAGTGAACACATGAAACAGCGTCTCTACATTTAGACAAATACGTTTTCGTCTTTTATTTAGAGCAGAGTAAAGGATTTACGTCTAAACAAGCATTTATATCAAAGAATAGATTTCCATCTACTAGCTCTCCTGAAAACCCATATCTCTCTCTCTCCGTGCCTGTGTGTAGTACTGGAGTTGAGTTCTAACAGCAGTGCCTGTATATTAAACTGTCCATGGGGAAGATTAATAGAGCGCATGTGAAAGCCTGAACTGTGTGAAATAGGTGGAAAACTCGTGAAAAAAGACCTGTCCAAAGAGTAGGATTATCTGGTGATTATCAAAGGACTGGCTGGTCATGGATAGAAACAGTTGGCTATAGTAGCAGTAGCATGTTAGCCGAGGTGTGTTTCCTGGTGCTAATAAACTTTGAATTTATAACGTCTCATCAGGTCCATGAGGAGTAGACACTAGAAACCCGGCCAATGAAAAGTTTATTCTGGAGTATATGATAATGCAGATTCTATTATCTTAACTAAACATTAAGTACAACTTTCTCACACAAAGAAATTCCTAAATGAGACAATATTTTCACTGGCACAGTGCCTAACTACGGTCTAAAGATTCAGCACCATGGACAGGTCTGCTCAGGTCTGCTCAAAATCATTTATTTGGGGATGACAAACACAAATGCAATGATGAAAGATAGTGAGAAAAACAAAGGATGCAATGTGTCATGAAAAAACAAATTAAGCAAGCTCTATACATTATGAAATAAACTAAATACAATATGAAATAAACTAAATACAAATGGTGAAAAATACTGTCATGTCTATGCCTCATTTCGGGTTTATTTCCCCCCTTTCTGATATCTGCCAATAACGCTGTCAGGTGCAGACTGCTCCACGAGCCAACTGCGCTGACAGATATCAGTAGCAAATTGCACACCTATGGGCGTGTTTGCGCTAGTATATCATCCGCGCAATGTACTTAGTGAATGGCTCGCAAAGACAGAGTAAATAGCGGGTGCTAATTGTGCACAGTTAAGGGTGCTATTAGCGCCGTGCAATGCATTCTTTGAGAAGTCACCCCTGAGAGTCTGCAGCTCTGTTTTAACCTCTTAAGTCCGAGCGGTGTCAACGTTCCTTGGTGACCGACCGACTGATAATGACCCGACCCTCTGACCCCTAACCCTGTCAAAACAGCAGTCAAAGTGTATATTTTCAGTACTACGTTTGTTTACCAATGATTTTAAGTGTTATTAGTGAAAATGGACCTTATAGAAGTCGAGCAATACCTCCATTTACTTAGGTATATATTTTTAGGGGAATTTTCTGAAAATATGGGTAGGGCTTACCCAGGGCCGCCTGGGAGAAATGCGAGGCCCTTTTTTTACCAAAAGGTAAAAATATATATATATATATATATATATATATATATATATATATATATATATATATATATATATATATATATATATATATATATATATATATATATATTTTTTATTATTATTTTTTTTCATACAGTCAACATATTCTTAAATAATAGCGCTGCCCGAGGCTGGGCATGATACAGTCAACATATAGCAAGAGAGAGAGCGAGAGAGAGCTCCCGTTCTACAGTCAATATACAGTGTACAGAGAGAGAAACACATTGGAAAGAAATTGAAATGCTATTTGGCCCTAAACAGAGAGTACACAGTGGCAGAATACCTGAGCACTGTGACTGAAGATCCTTGACTAGGTACAGACTCAGCGAGCACAGACTAGCCATCGAGAAAGGCCGCCATAGGCAGACTGTGTGTGTTAGAAAGAGAGAGAGAGAGAGAGAGAGAGAGAGAGAGAGGAGAGAGAGAGAGAGAGAGAGAGCATGTGTGTTTGTCGTGTGTGTGTGTGTGTTAGAGAGAGAGCATGTATGAGAGAGATAAGCAAAGAGCAAAGATGATCCCCTAAAGCAGGGAGGGGCAACTGGCGGCCCGCGGGCCGCATGGGGCCCTCACCGACGTTCCATGCGGCCCCAGGCCAATATAAAAAAAAAGAAAAAAAAAAATTATAATATTTTTTTATTTTTTATTTTTTTTTGTATTGTATTCGACTAAGAAGAGTTGGCAGTCGACTATGGCTCCTTTCGATCGATTAGTCGACTATTTGACTAATAGGGGTCAGCCCTAGTGTGGACATATGAAACGCTGTTGAAAGTGCCGTGCAGCAATATGGGGGTTTTGATAAACTGTCGGCTGTTGTTACCGATGGAGCACCGGCAATGAAAGGAAAACACACAGGATTCGCCGGGCTTCTATGGCAGAGTGGCGTTGAGTGTCCAATGCTGCACTGCATTATACATCAGGTAAGTTCGCTAACATAATTTCCATCTATTGTGGGTCACTATAATGACCAATGCGAGTCGAGTGTAGTCAAATTATATGCGAGAGTCGTTAAATAGTTTTTCTTTTTTTTCATCTGATATAGGAGACTCTCTGTGCCAAGAAGCTTGACTACTACAGCCATGTTATGGATTTGGTTACCAAGGTTACCAATCTAATTCGTGGAGGCAACAGGTCACTAAACCATAGAAAGTTTGTCTCCTTTTTGGAAGAGATGGACACTGATTATGGCGACTTGCAGCTACACACAGAAATCCAATGGCTGAGCCGTCGGAAAGTACAGGAGCGACATTGAAACACTGCAAATGCAATTCAATGATCGGTTTGAAGATTTCAACGGCATGCAGTCACGGATAGCGCTGTTTGCCGGCCCCCTCACCGCTACGGTGTCAGAGCAGCCCCCACCGTTGCAGCTTGAACTGTGCGAGCTACAGTCAGATCCTTTTTTTCAAGCAAAGAGAAATGAGAGGGGAATTTCGTTTTGGAAACTGCTACCTGAGCCCCGCTTCCCACTCCTCAGGGACTTTGCCCTCTCTATGGCCAGTATGTTTGGGAGCACATACATATGTGAGAGCAATTTCTCAAACATGAAGCACATCAAGTCAAAGTAGAGAAACAGGCTGTCGGATGAAACATTATTTCATCTGATGCAGATTGCATGCACAAACATTGAAGTTGACATTCCTGCTATTGTGCGCCAAATGGAGAGACCACAAGTGTCTCATTAAAGACAGGGGGGGAGGAGATGATGAAGAGGTGTAGAGGGGGGGAAGGAGATGATGAAGAGGTGTAGAGAGGGGGGAAGAGATGATGAAGAGATGTAGAGAGGGGGGGGGGGAGATGATGGAGAGGTGTAGAGAGGGGACCATTATTATTATTATTATCATTATTATTATTATTATTATTATTATTATTATTATTATTATTATTATTATTATTATTATTATTATTATTATTATTATTATTATTATTATTATTATTATTATTATTATTATTATTATTATTATTATTATTATTATTATTATTATTATTATTATTATTATTATTATTATTATTATTATTATTATTATTATTATTATTATTATTATTATTATTATTATTATTATTATTATTATTATTATTATTATTATTATTATTATTATTATTATTATTATTATTATTATTATTATTATTATTATTATTATTATTATTATTATTATTATTATTATTATTATAACCATTATTGACCCACTGTGGGGCGAGGGTGAATGTCATGCCAGTTTGATAAAGGGTCAATGGGAGGCATGTAGTATTGCACTTTACTTTACTTGCACTTTACTTGTTTACTTTTGTAGTGTTCAGATAACACTAATAACACAAACACAAAGCAGCATTCCTGCTGCATTTCACTACAACAGTAAATCAAAAGTGCAATAATAAATGATTTTGTTAAATGTATACACTTTTATCCTGCTACTAAACAAAACATTCCTGAGTGCTTCATATCCATAACATGCATTTCAGTGTTATAATGTTTTGTTTAGTAGCAGGATAAAAGTTTATACATTTAACAAAATCATTTATTATTGCACTTTTGATTTACTGTTGTAGTGAAATGCAGCAGGAATGCTGCTTTGTGTTTGTTGAGCAGTGGGCTTTAAGTTCATACATTTATTTTATTAGAAGCCTTAATTATAATTGATAATTTTTGTATATATATGGGGTTACACAGCAATACTGTTTATAAATTCATAAAGTTGAAATTGCATTACTAAATGCATTTGAAATGGAATAAAAACAAAGTTACAACAAATTATAATTGTTTATATACCTTGTGACTATTAGGGCTATTTGAGTGATGGGGTACTACTGGCGGGACTGCCGATAAACAATGCGGCCCCCCAGATTGATTGTGGACATTTTGTGGCCCTCACCATATACAAAGTTGCCCACCCCTGCCCTAAAGGATATTCAACTTTTAATGAAAGAACAAAACAGAAGGAAAAGATAACTTCACAAAGGCAACATGAATATACATAGATCCAAAAGGACAAAGATCAACACTTAAATCCAAAGAGAAGAGGGTCTATACCAAGAAAACAAAGCAGCAAGGAGCCATTTGGCCGACATCAGCTAAAGGCTAGCCAGGTAGGCTACTGACACCAGGCCACACACAGCTTTGGCCAACGGCCCAACGCTACCCAAGCTACACAAACGACCAAGACAATGAATTCACACACAGCACATGTCGTATCTCCAAATGTTGTGAAGTAACATATGTTTTGCCTGGAAAAAAACATCGTTATTAACAAAACATTCGGGAGGGGAAGGAAGGAAGAGTGGGGTAATGTCATGACATTTTCATTAATCTTACCTGCACCAAGGAATGCAGGGCAAAAGGCAGCAACACAGGTCTCCACGTTGACGAAAGGCCTCTCGCTGGCGGGACAAAAATAAGCTGGAAGGCCGGAGCCTTGTCATGGTGCAGGCCCGACTACATCTTCTGTCAAAGATGATGTCGTAGTCAGAGTGCCAGAACCCCCTGCTATTCTCACGGCTAATGTCAATGGTCGTAGCACAAGCTAACAGCTAACTAGTCTCTAGGCTAACTGATAGCATCAAACGAACGTTCCCAGCCGAGCGCAGCCGGCAGCTAACGTCGTAGCTAAACAGCTAACTGGCTAACAGTTAGCTCAACCAGGCTATCGCTAACCATTAGCTAACGCAGAAGCAAGCTATGCGGCTACATACAGGTGCTGACACCAGGCCACACACCGTTAGCTACTAGTAGTACTACAACAGCTAGTCGGCCAGTTTAGCTCCAGAGAGAGAGAGAGAGAGAGAGAGAGAGAGAGAGAGAGAGAGAGAGAGAGAGAGAGAGAGAGATGTCCACGGCGGGAATAGAATAGAGTTAATAGAATAGGTTAAAAACTCACCAAACGTCCAAGAGGATGGAGACAACCGTGTGGAGTTGACGAAGTTCATCTGCCAAACGACCATCCTCTTCATCTTGGCTGCATGTCTCTAGGTTAGCTAACGCTAGTTAGCCTTTAGCTAAGCTAGCTACTAGCCGACATCATCAAGCCTATATCCCGACTGCACCATGACAAGGCTCCGGCCATTTGTCCCGCCAGCGAGAGGCCTTTCGTCAACGTTCCTTGGTGACCGACCGACTGATAATGACCGACCTCTTCGTCTTGGCTGGCATAACTAAGCAAGCGCGAAATAGTCAAACGCAGTTAATAAAAAATAATTTTTTTTTTTTTTTTTTTTTTTGCGAGCCCCCCCTTCCCGCGAGGCCCTGTGCGACCGCACTGCTCGCACACCCCCTGAGGCGGCCCTGGGCTTACCTCTTCCACCCGACGGGGCCGGTACCGGTCCCGAAATGACATAATGGTCATAAATCTATATTTCTGGACTGTTCTATAAAACTAGCGATTTAAATTTCAAACGTATTCAAGTATAAACATCACGAACATGTCACAACAGCATTCAGAATGTATATTATCATCAATACGTTAGTTTAGGAATACGTTAAAGGGCTATATAGATAGATTTTCTTCTTTGGAATGTCTGTATAGTCCGGGAGGCGTGAACACTTAAGGTAACTAACTTGCGTTCAGCGTTTTGTTCAGCGTTTCTCTGATTGGCCACGACGCCCACGTGACCGTGCGCTAGCACGCCCCCGCGGCAGAGCGGCATAGGCGCTCTCCTTCGCGAATACGCTCATTCGGCGTGAGCCTCCAAAGCAGGGGTCAGCAACCTTTTTGACATGGAGTGTCTGTTTGAAATATAGTTGTAACTAGTGTGCTTCAACAATATTCCATGCATCGTAAATTTCTTCCCCTCATAATCAGGTATTTTTAATGATAATTTTTACATTATTACACCATTATTGTTATTGTTATTATTACCAATATTATTATGATGGTTGTATCAACCCTAAATCTGAGTTGGGCGGGGGGGGGGGGGGGTGCAATGCAGACAAACAGCTGCATACAGTGCGACCATTTCACTCACATTTGCCCATTCATTTTTGGACACATCACACACCATCGGTGTGTGTACTGTACGTGTGCTGTCATAGCTCCACCTACAGGCCTAATGGAGAACACCAGGAGAACACCAGGATGTGAATGGAGGGTGAATGTGAGGTATATCGTGTAAATAAGTTTTGATTGATCGCAAGACTACACTGTAAAAAAAATTATAATAAGAAGTTACCAAAACTAAAAAATATTGAGTTCAGTTACTGTGCATTAAGGTTTTCAGTTTTCAATCCATAATAAGTTAACAGAAAAATAAGTACACAACCACATTATTTCAACCTAATAAAACTATGTTTATTGTCATTGTTTTAAGAACACAAGTTGACTTGGTAATACTCACATTTTGAGTAAAACAAATTGCTTTTAACATGTGCAATGTTCAATGAAATAGAAAAATAAATAATAAAATTTGTTGATTAATCCCACTGGTCACAATGGTGACCATAATAATGTTTTTGTTATAAGGCTCTGCACTGGTGCACAGACAATAACCTCCTTCTCAACTCATCAAAAACCCAAGAACTCATCATAGATTTCAGACGCCAGCCAAACCCCAAAACCCCCATATCCATCTCCGGCAAACCCATAATCACCACAGATTCCTTCAAATTTCTCGGCACTCACATAAGCAATAATCTCAAATGGAAAACCAACACAGACCACATACACAAAAAAGCAAATCAAAGACTCTTCTTCCTCCGCCAGCTTAAGAAATACAGAGTCAATAAACATCTCTTGCTCCGTTTCTACCAGGCCATTATACAAAGCATCCTCACCTTCTCCATAACCGTTTGGTACAGCAATCTGGACACTCACTCAAAAAACAAACTACAAAGAATCATCAATAAATCCTCAAAAATAATCTGCACCCCCCTCCCTTCCCTCGAATCACTCCACCGCCAAATTACAATCAGGAGAGCCAGGAAAATCATCTCCGACCCCACTCACCCAGCACACCACATCTTCCAGCTGCTGCCCTCCGGGAGGCGCTACAGATCCCTGACCACCAAAACAACCCGGTTCAAAAACAGCTTCTTCCCCACTGCCATACGGACACTGAACTCCCTGTAGCACCCCCCCCCCCCCCCCCCTGCAGTACCCCCCGCAACCCCCCTTACCTCTGCTGACATGGACATGGACAAACTCACAAACTCTGAACTGTATCTATGTAATTGTGTTTTCTTTTATGTACGCTGTAAGTGATGTTATATGTTCTATGTTTTTGTGGTTTTATGTTTTTATGTTGGAACTGCTATGAAACCTGCACTGAAACTAAATTCCACCAGCCTGGCTGTGTGGTCATTAAATAAATTGAAATTGAAATTGATTGAAAATGTTACTGAATGATGTAGCAATGTATTTCCAGCTAAATTGAAATAATAAACAAATAAAGGGTCTCAATTAAATATGTGGTAGTAAAAAGAACCTGTGGGAGGATTTCAACTAGATAAATGTGACAACAGTGCAAAATATTTCACTATAATATTTAAAAAAAAAAAAAAAAAAAAAAAAAAAAAAATTACTGCTGCCCCCTGTGCCTATGCAAATGCCCCCGCGGCACGCGTGCCTAGGGTTGCCTACCCCTGCTCCAAAGAGTGACGCGTCTCTCTTCTGACCAATCAGTGGTCTGCATTGCTTCACATGACTTTTCTGGTCACGTGCAACACTGCAGACCACTGATTGGCCAGCGTTGGCCGCGCATGCGCATGAGGCTCCCCCAGGTGCTCTGAGCTTACACGCTATGCCCCTGGTTAATGCCATATTAGCAGCTGGTTAGCAAGCAAGATGGACGCTGCGGGCGATCACTGCTATGCCAATTCAGCCGCGCCGCCGCAGGCTACCAACTGTACCTGTGCTTTTACTGTACCTCTGCTTTGGCCTACAGCACAGCAGGTAATGTAGTTAATCAGTCAGCAGCCTCCACTGATGTACAGTGATTCAAACCACCTCAATGTGCAGTTTCTGACAGCTGTGCTGTGTTGTCACGCGAAATAACGTTATGAATAAAAACGCAAAATAACATCATATAACGCGAAATAACGTTATGAGTGAATCTGGTAGTTGTTTTGATAAATATGTTGTGTATTCTAGCGATTCGAACATAACATTACGAGCAGCAGCCTATTTCCGCGAGTGCCGCTCTGCCGCGTGCTGCAAACACACCGAGCGGCAGGCGTGGATAAGGGGGCGTGCTAGCGCGCGGTCACGTGAGCATCGTGGCCAATCAGAGAAACGCTGAACGCAAGTTAGTTACCTTAAGTGTTCACGCGTCCGGGAGAGGCCACCATTTTTTAAAACCTTGAACCATGGGAATTGTAGTTTTTTTGCAGCCATTTTGTAACGGAGATCCATAGGTCTGATTCTGCGTTGGAATTTTGGAAAACTACACTTCCCTTAAAGTTCTATGGGGTTCAAGGTTCAGAGTTCTCTATGAATTATTTCAATAACTGTTATTATTCAGGATAATTCTACCACAAAAGGTAACGTTTTTGACAAATTTGAAAACGCATTTAGTTTATCTTCCCTATTGTTAGCATTCAGCAACAATTAGATTTGAAAATAGTTTGAAAATGGTGCCACCCTGATAAAAATAAAAAAGCTACTGTACATTACAGTAGATTTCATTCTGTTCTCATGGACACCTGGTGATACTATAATAATAATAATAATAATAATAATAATAATAATAATAATAATAATAATAATAATAATAATAATAATAATAATAATAATAATAATAATAATAATAATAATAATAATAATAATAATAATAATAATAATAATAATAATAATAATAATAATAATAATAATAATAATAATAATAATAATAATAATAATAATAATAATAATAATAATAATAATAATAATAATAATAATAATAATAATAATAATAATAATAATAATAATAATAATAATAATAATAATAATAATAATAATAATAATAATAATAATAACTTTATTTGTATAGCACTTTTCATACAGGAGTTGCCGTTCAAAGTGCTTCACAACAGTAAAAAATACAGGCATAAGCGAGCATAAAAAAGATAGAGAGGTAGCAAAATCCAAATTGAACTCGGGCATTTGAAAGATAATATGTATATATATAAATGTGTGAATTGGCTATAATAAGGTAATTTATAAGCCTCCTATTCTATATTCTATAATAATATTTCAAATTGCATTGGTCCGGATGGGAGAATTCAGTACTGTATCTACAGAGCCTTCTGTTTAATCATCTTCCCTTTATTAATTGCCTTCGATTTTTTTGTACACATGATCTCAAGAAGGTACTGAACGAGATCAGTGGCAGTTTTTAATGTTTGGTCATTATTAGCATGGTGTTATTCTCCTTTGTTTCATCACAATTTAAGCAAGCCTAGTAATAGTCACACTATTTCTGACACTGTGAATACATTCCCTGAGGTCCATAGATGTCCCTAGATACCAAGAATATTCAAATGGACCTTGTAGAAGTGGAGCAATATTCCATTTACCTAGGTATATATGCTAGGCGGATTTTCAGAAAATATTCCACGGGTGGAAGAGGTTAAGAGGTTAATGCTTTGCAAGATGAACGTATTAGTCTCAAATTGGTGCCATTATATGTTGTTTCTAAAGCCAAATATGTTGTTCTCACTCATGACTTGCATATTTCTACTGTGAGTGGGTCTGGCATTGAGAGAGTCTCTGAATATAAATACCTTGGTATCTGGCTTGATGAAAAATGTACATTTAAACAATCATGTGGATATTCTTGCCAGTAAACTAAGGCAAAAAATGGCTTTCTGCATCGGAAGAGAGCCAGCGTCCCTATGATTAGCAGAAAGAGAGTTGTCAAAGCAATGTTCCTGTCTGTGTTGGATTACAGAGATGTAATTTATAGACATGTGACGGCTTTCAGCCTTAGGCCTTTCGACTCCGTAGACCACTCAGCCATTAGATGTATCACTGGTGATAGTTAGGGTACCATTGTGTCCTGTATAGTGGTGTGGATGTTCCTCTCTGTATAGTGGTGTGGATGCTCCTCTCTGTATAGTGGGGTGGATGTTCCTCTCTGTATAGTGGGGGTGGATGCTCCTCTCTGTATAGTGGTGTGGATGTTCCTCTCAGTATAGTGGGGGTAGATGGTCCTCTCTGTATAGTGGGGTTGGATGTTCCTCTCTGTATAGTGGGGTGAATGCTCCTCCCTGTATAGTGGGGTTGGATGTTCCTCTCTGTATAGTGGGGGTGGATGCTCCTCTCTGTATAGTGGGTGTGGATGCTCCTCTCTGTATAGTGGGGGTGAATGCTCCTCTCTGTATAGTGGGGGTGAATGCTCCTCTCCTCTCTGTATAGTGGGAGTGGATGCTCCTCTCTGTATAGTGGGGTGGATGCTCCTCTCTGTATAGTGGGGTGGATGCTCCTCTCTGTATAGTGGGGTGGATGCTCCTCTCTGTATAGTGGGGTGGATGTTCCTCTATGTATAGTGGAGTGGATGCTCCTCTCTGTATAGTGGTGTGGATGCTCCTCTCTGTATAGTGGGTGTGGATGCTCCTCTCTGTATAGTGGGGGTGGATGCTCCTCTCTGTATAGTGGGGGTGGATGCTCCTCTCTGTATAGTGGGGGTGAATGCTCCTCTCTGTATAGTGGGGTGGATGCTCCTCTCTGTATAGTGGGGTGAATGCTCCTCTCTGTATAGTGGGGTGGATGCTCCTCTCTGTATAGCGGGGTGGATGCTCCTCTCTGTATAGTGGGTGTGGATGCTCCTCTCTGTATAGTGGTGTGGATGCTCCTCTCTGTATAGTGGGGGTGGATGCTCCTCTCTGTATAGTGGATGTGGATGTTCCTCTCTGTATAGTGGGGGTGGATGCACCTCTCTGTATAGTGGGGGTGAATGCTCCTCTCTGTATAGTGGGGTGGATGCTCCTCTCTGTATAGTGGGTGTGGATGCTCCTCTCTGTATAGTGGGGGTGGATGCTCCTCTCTGTATAGTGGGGTGAATGCTCCTCTCTGTATAGTGAAGGTGGATGCTCCTCTCTGTATAGTGGTGTGGATGCTCCTCTCTGTATAGTGGGGGTGGATGCTCCTCTCTGTATAGTGGAGTGGATGCTCCTCTCTGTATAGTGGTGTGGATGCTCCTCTCTGTATAGTGGTGTGGATGCTCCTCTCTGTATAGTGGTGTGGATGCTCCTCTCTGTATAGTGGGGGTAGATGCTCCTCTCTGTATAGTGGGTGTGGATGCTCCTCTCTGTATAGTGGGGGTGGATGCTCCTCTCTGTATAGTGGGGTGGATGCTCCTCTCTGTATAGTGGTGTGGATGCTCCTCTCTGTATAGTGGGGTGGATGCTCCTCTCTGTATAGTGGGGTGGATGCTCCTCTCTGTATAGTGGGTGTCGATGCTCCTCTCTGTATAGTGGGGTGAATGCTCCTCTCTGTATAGTGGTGTGGATGCTCCTCTCTGTATAGTGGTGTGGATGCTCCTCTCTGTATAGTGGTGTGGATGTTCCTCTCTGTATAGTGGGGTGGATGCTCCTCTCTGTATAGTGGTGTGGATGCTCCTCTCTGTATAGTGGGGGTGGATGCTCCTCTCTGTATAGTGGGGGTGGATGCTCCTCTCTGTATAGTGGGGTGGATGCTCCTCTCTGTATAGTGGGCGTGGATGCTCCTCTCTGTATAGTGGGTGTGGATGTTCCTCTCTGTATAGTGGGGTGGATGCTCCTCTCTGTATAGTGGGTGTGTATGCTCCTCTCTGTATAGTGGGGTGGATGCTCCTCTCTGTATAGTGGGGGTGGATGCTCCTCTCTGTATAGTGGGGTGGATGCTCCTCTCTGTATAGTGGGCGTGGATGCTCCTCTCTGTATAGTGGGTGTGGATGCTCCTCTCTGTATAGTGGGGTGGATGCTCCTCTCTGTATAGTGGGGTTGGATGCTCCTCTCTGTATAGTGGAGTGGATGCTCCTCTCTGTATAGTGGGGTGCATGCTCCTCTCTGTATAGTGGAGTGGATGCTCCTCTCTGTATAGTGGGGTGGATGTTCCTCTATGTATAGTGGGGTGAATGTTCCTCTATGTATAGTGGGGTGGATGCTCCTATCTGTATAGTGGGGGTGGATGCTCCTCTCTGTATAGTGGGGTGGATGTTCCTCTATGTATTGTGGGGGTGAATGCTCCTCTCTGTATAGTGGTGTGGATGCTCCTCTCTGTATAGTGGGGGTAGATGCTCCTCTCTGTATAGTGGGAGTGGATGCTCCTCTCTGTATAGTGGGAGTGGATGCTCCTCTCTGTATAGTGGGGGTGGATGCTCCTCTCTGTATAGTGGGGGTAGATGCTCCTCTCTGTATAGTGGGAGTGGATGCTCCTCTCTGTATAGTGGGAGTGGATGCTCCTCTCTGTATAGTGGGAGTGGATGTTCCTCTATGTATAGTGGGCGTGGATGCTCCTCTCTGTATAGTGGGGTGGATGTTCCTCTCTGTATAGTGGTGTGGATGTTCCTCTCTGTATAGTGGGTGTGGATGCTCCTCTCTGTATAGTGGGGTGAATGCTCCTCTCTGCATAGTGGGTGTGGATGCTCCTCTCTGTATAGTGGGCGTGGATGCTCCTCTCTGTATAGTGGGGGTGAATGCTCCTCTCTGTATAGTGGGGTGGATGCTCCTCTCTGTATAGTGGTGTGAATGCTCCTCTCTGTATAGTGGGGGTGGATGCTCCTCTCTGTATAGTGGGTGTGGATGCTCCTCTCTGTATAGTGGTGTGGATGCTCCTCTCTGTATAGTGGGTGTGGATGCTCCTCTCTGTATAGTGGTGTGGATGCTCCTCTCTGTATAGTGGAGTGGATGTTCCTCTATGTATAGTGGGGTGGATGCTCCTCTCTGTATAGTGGAGTGGACGCTCCTCTCTGTATAGTGGGGGTGGATGCTCCTCTCTGTATAGTGGGCGTGGATGCTCCTCTCTGTATAGTGGGTGTGGATGCTCCTCTCTGTATAGTGGGGGTGGATGCTCCTCTCTGTATAGTTGTGTGGATGCTCCTCTCTGTATAGTGGGGGTAGATGCTCCTCTCTGTATAGTGGGCGTGGATGCTCCTCTCTGTATAGTGGTGTGGATGCTCCTCTCTGTATAGTGGGGGTGAATGCTCCTCTCTGTATAGTGGATGTGGATGTTCCTCTCTGTATAGTGGGGGTGGATGCACCTCTCTGTATAGTGGGGGTGAATGCTCCTCTCTGTATAGTGGGGTGAATGCTCATCTCTGTATAGTGGTGTGGATGCTCCTCTCTGTATAGTGGGGGTGGATGCTCCTCTCTGTATAGTGGGGTGTATGCTCCTCTCTGTATAGTGAAGGTGGATGCTCCTCTCTGTATAGTGGGGTGGATGCTCCTCTCTGTATAGTGGGTGTGGATGCTCCTCTCTGTATAGTGGAGTGGATGCTCCTCTCTGTATAGTGGGGGTGGATGCTCCTCTCTGTATAGTGGGGTGGATGCTCCTCTCTGTATAGTGGGGGTGGATGCTCCTCGCTGTATAGTGGGGGTGGATGCTCCTCTCTGTATAGTGGGGGTGGATGCTCCTCTCTGTATAGTGGGGATGGATGCTCCTCTCTGTATAGTGGGGGTGAATGCTCCTCTCTGTATAGTGGGGTGGATGCTCCTCTCTGTATAGTGGTGTGGATGCTCCTCTCTGTATAGTGGGGGTGGATGCTCCTCTCTGTATAGTGGGTGTGGATGCTCCTCTCTGTATAGTGGGGTGGATGCTCCTCTCTGTATAGTGGGGGTAGATGCTCCTCTCTGTATAGTTGGGTGGATGCTCCTCTCTGTATAGTGGGGGTGGATGCTCCTCTCTGTATAGTGGGGTGGATGCTCCTCTCTGTATAGTGGCGTGGATGCTCCTCTCTGTATAGTGGGGGTGGATGCTCCTCTCTGTATAGTGGGGTGGATGTTCCTCTCTGTATAGTGGGTGTGGATGCTCCTCTCTGTATAGTGGGTGTGGATGCTCCTCTCTGTATAGTGGGTGTGGATGCTCATCTCTGTATAGTGGTGGTGGATGCTCCTCTCTGTATAGTGGGAGTGGATGCTCCTCTCTGTATAGTGGGTGTGGATGCTCCTCTCTGTATAGTGGGAGTGGATGCTCCTCTCTGTATAGTGGGTGTGGATGTTCCTCTCTGTATAGTGGGTGTGGATGTTCCTCTCTGTATAGTGGTGTGGATGCTCCTCTCTGTATAGTGGGGTGGATGTTCCTCTCTGTATAGTGGGGGTGAATGCTCCTCTCTGTATAGTGGGTGTGGATGCTCCTCTCTGTATAGTGGGGTGGATGCTCCTCTCTGTATAGTGGTGTGGATGCTCCTCTCTGTATAGTGGGGTGGATGCTCCTCTCTGTATAGTGGGGGTAGATGCTCCTCTCTGTATAGTGGGTGTGGATGCTCCTCTCTGTATAGTGGTGTGGATGCTCCTCTCTGTATAGTGGAGTGGATGCTCCTCTCTGTATAGTGGGGGTGGATGCTCCTCTCTGTATAGTGGGTGGATGCTCCTCTCTGTATAGTGGTGTGGATGCTCCTCTCTGTATAGTGGGGTGGATGCTCCTCTCTGTATAGTGTTGTGGATGTTCCTCTCTGTATAGTGGTGTGGATGCTCCTCTCTGTATAGTGGTGTGGATGCTCCTCTCTGTATAGTGGGGGTGGATGCTCCTCTCTGTATAGTGGGGGTGGATGCTCCTCTCTGTATAGTGGTGTGGATGCTCCTCTCTGTATAGTGGTGTGGATGCTCCTCTCTGTATAGTGGGGGTGGATGCTCCTCTCTGTATAGTGGTGTGGATGCTCCTCTCTGTATAGTGGTGTGAATGCTCCTCTCTGTATAGTGGTGTGTATGCTCCTCTCTGTATAGTGGTGTGGATGCTCCTCTCTGTATAGTGGGGGTGGATGCTCCTCTCCTCTCTGTATAGTGGTGTGGATGCTCCTCTGTGTATAGTGGTGTGGATGCTCCTCTCTGTATAGTGGGGGTGGATGCTCCTCTCTGTATAGTGGGTGTGGATGCTCCTCTCTGTATAGTGGTGTGGATGTTCCTCTCTGTATAGTGGGGTGGATGTTCCTCTATGTATAGTGGGGGTGAATGCTCCTCTCTGTATAGTGGGGTGATTGTTCCTCTCTGTATAGTGGGTGTGGATGCTCCTCTCTGTATAGTGGGTGTGGATGCTCCTCTCTGTATAGTGGGGTGGATGCTCCTCTCTGTATAGTGGGGGTGGATGCTCCTCTCTGTATAGTGGGTGTGGATGTTCCTCTCTGTATAGTGGTGTGGATGCTCCTCTCTGTATAGTGGGGGTGAATGCTCCTCTCTGTATAGTGGTGTGGATGTTCCTCTATGTATAGTGGGGGTGAATGCTCCTCTCTGTATAGTGGGGTGGATGTTCCTCTATGTATAGTGGGTGTGGATGCTCCTCTCTGTATAGTGTGGTGGATGTTCCTCTATGTATAGTGGGGTGAATGTTCCTCTCTGTATAGTGGGGGTGAATGCTCCTCTCTGTATAGTGGGGTGGATGTTCCTCTCTGTATAGTGGGGGTGAGTGCTCCTCTCTGTATAGTGGTGTGGATGCTCCTCTCTGTATAGTGGGGGTGGATGCTCCTCTCTGTATAGTGGGGTGGATGCTCCTCTCTGTATAGTGGGGGTGGATGCTCCTCTCTGTATAGTGGGTGTGGATGCTCCTCTCTGTATAGTGGTGTGGATGCTCCTCTCTGTATAGTGTTGTGGATGCTCCTCTCTGTATAGTGGAGGTGGATGCTCCTCCCTGTATAGTGGGGTTGGATGTTCCTCTCTGTATAGTGGGGGTGAATGCTCCTCTCTGTATAGTGGTGTGGATGCTCCTCTCTGTATAGTGGGGGTGGATGCTCCTCTCTGTATAGTGGGGGTGGATGCTCCTCTCTGTATAGTGGGGGTGAATGCTCCTCTCTGTATAGTGGGGGTAGATGCTCCTCTCTGTATAGTGGGGGTGGATGCTCCTCTCTGTATAGTGGGAGTGGATGCTTCTCTCTGTATGGTGGGGGTGGATGTTCCTCTATGTATAGTGGGCGGTGGATGCTCCTCTCTGTATAGTGGTGTGGATGTTCCTCTCTGTATAGTGGTGTGGATGTTCCTCTCTGTATAGTGGGGGTCGATGCCCCTCTCTGTATAGTGGGGTGATTGCTCCTCTCTGTATAGTGGGGGTGGATGCTCCTCTCTGTATAGTGGGGGTGGATGCTCCTCTCTGTATAGTGGGGGTGAATGCTCCTCTCTGTATAGTGGTGTGGATGCTCCTCTCTGTATAGTGGTGTGGATGCTCCTCTCTGTATAGTGGGTGTGGATGCTCCTCTCTGTATAGTGGGTGTGGATGCTCCTCTCTGTATAGTGGAGTGGATGCTCCTCTCTGTATAGTGGGCGTGGATGCTCCTCTCTGTATAGTGGGTGTGGATGCTCCTCTCTGTATAGTGGGGTGAATGCTCCTCTCTGTATAGTGGGGGTGGATGTTCCTCTCTGTATAGTGGTGTGGATGCTCCTCTCTGTATAGTGGTGTGGATGCTCCTCTCTGTATAGTGGGTGTGGATGCTCCTCTCTGTATAGTGGGGGTGGATGCTCCTCTCTGTATAGTGGGGTGAATGCTCCTCTCTGTATAGTTGGGTGGATGCTCCTCTCTGTATAGTGGGTGTGGATGCTCCTCTCTGTATAGTGGGGTGGATGCTCCTCTCTGTATAGTGGGTGTGGATGCTCCTCTCTGTATAGTGGGGTGAATGCTCCTCTCTGTATAGTGGGGGTGCATGCTCCTCTCTGTATAGTGGGTGTGGATGCTCCTCTCTGTATAGTTGTGTGGATGCTCCTCTCTGTATAGTGGTGTGGATACTCCTCTCTGTATAGTGGGGGTGGATGCTCCTCTCTGTATAGTGGATGTGGATGTTCCTCTCTGTATAGTGGGGGTGGATGCACCTCTCTGTATAGTGGGGGTGAATGCTCCTCTCTGTATAGTGGTGTGGATGCTCCTCTCTGTATAGTGGTGTGGATGCTCCTCTCTGTATAGTGGGTGTGGATGCTCCTCTCTGTATAGTGGGGGTGGATGCTCCTCTCTGTATAGTGGGTGTGGATGCTCCTCTCTGTATAGTGGGGGTGGATGCTCCTCTCTGTATAGTGGGGGTAGATGCTCCTCTCTGTATAGTGGGAGTGGATGCTCCTCTCTGTATAGTGGGAGTGGATGCTCCTCTCTGTATAGTGGGAGTGGATGTTCCTCTATGTATAGTGGGGGTGGATGCTCCTCTCTGTATAGTGGGGTGGATGTTCCTCTCTGTATAGTGGTGTGGATGTTCCTCTCTGTATAGTGGGTGTGGATGCTCCTCTCTGTATAGTGGGGTGAATGCTCCTCTCTGCATAGTGGGTGTGGATGCTCCTCTCTGTATAGTGGGGGTGGATGCTCCTCTCTGTATAGTGGGGGTGAATGCTCCTCTCTGTATAGTGGGGTGGATGCTCCTCTCTGTATAGTGGTGTGGATGCTCCTCTCTGTATAGTGGGGGTGGATGCTCCTCTCTGTATAGTGGGTGTGGATGCTCCTCTCTGTATAGGGGTGTGGATGCTCCTCTCTGTATAGTGGGTGTGGATGCTCCTCTCTGTATAGTGGGGTGGATGCTCCTCTCTGTATAGTGGGGTGGATGTTCCTCTATGTATAGTGGGGTGGATGCTCCTCTCTGTATAGTGTAGTGGATGCTCCTCTCTGTATAGTGGGTGTGGATGCTCCTCTCTGTATAGTGGGGGTGGATGCTCCTCTCTGTATAGTGGGTGTGGATGCTCCTCTCTGTATAGTGGGGGTGGATGCTCCTCTCTGTATAGTTGTGTGGATGCTCCTCTCTGTATAGTGGGGGTAGATGCTCCTCTCTGTATAGTGGGGGTGGATGCTCCTCTCTGTATAGTGGTGTGGATGCTCCTCTCTGTATAGTGGGCGTGGATGCTCCTCTCTGTATAGTGGATGTGGATGTTCCTCTCTGTATAGTGGGGGTGGATGCACCTCTCTGTATAGTGGGGGTGAATGCTCCTCTCTGTATAGTGGGGTGAATGCTCCTCTCTGTATAGTGGGGTGGATGCTCCTCTCTGTATAGTGGGTGTGGATGCTCCTCTCTGTATAGTGGGGTGGATGCTCCTCTCTGTATAGTGAAGGTGGATGCTCCTCTCTGTATAGTGGGGTGGATGCTCCTCTCTGTATAGTGGGCGTGGATGCTCCTCTCTGTATAGTGGAGTGGATGCTCCTCTCTGTATAGTGGGGGTGGATGCTCCTCTCTGTATAGTGGGGTGAATGCTCCTCTCTGTATAGTGGGGTGGATGCTCCTCTCTGTATAGTGGGGTGGATGCTCCTCTCTGTATAGTGGGGGTGGATGCTCCTCTCTGTATAGTGGGTGTGGATGCTCCTCTCTGTATAGTGGGGTGGATGCTCCTCTCTGTATAGTGGGGGTAGATGCTCCTCTCTGTATAGTGGCGTGGATGCTCCTCTCTGTATAGTGGGTGTGGATGCTCCTCTCTGTATAGTGGTGTGGATGCTCCTCTCTGTATAGTGGGGGTGGATGCTCCTCTCTGTATAGTGGGGGTGGATGCTCCTCTCTGTATAGTGGGGGTGGATGCTCCTCTCTGTATAGTGGTGTGGATGCTCCTCTCTGTATAGTGGGTGTGGATGCTCCTCTCTGTATAGTGGGGGTGGATGCTCCTCTCTGTATAGTGGGGGTGGATGCTCCTCTCTGTATAGTGGTGTGGATGTTCCTCTCTGTATAGTGGGTGTGGATGTTCCTCTCTGTATAGTGGTGTGGATGCTCCTCTCTGTATAGTGGAGTGGATGTTCCTCTCTGTATAGTGGGAGTGGATGCTCCTCTCTGTGTAGTGGGTGTGGATGCTCCTCTCTGTATAGTGGGTGTGGATGCTCCTCTCTGTATAGTGGGAGTGGATGCTCCTCTCTGTATAGTGGCGTGGATGCTCCTCTCTGTATAGTGGGTGTGGATGCTCCTCTCTGTATAGTGGGGGTGGATGCTCCTCTCTGTATAGTGGGGGTGGATGTTCCTCTCTGTATAGTGGTGTGGATGCTCCTCTCTGTATAGTGGGTGGATGTTCCTCTCTGTATAGTGGGTGTGGATGCTCCTCTCTGTATAGTGGTGTGGATGTTCCTCTCTGTATAGTGGTGTGGATGCTCCTCTCTGTATAGTGGTGTGGATGCTCCTCTCTGTATAGTGGTGTGGATGCTCCTCTCTGTATAGTGGGGTGGATGCTCCTCTCTGTATAGTGGGGGTAGATGCTCCTCTCTGTATAGTGGGTGTGGATGCTCCTCTCTGTATAGTGGGGGTGGATGCTCCTCTCTGTATAGTGGGGTGGATGCTCCTCTCTGTATAGTGGTGTGGATGCTCCTCTCTGTATAGTGGGGTGGATGCTCCTCTCTGTATAGTTGGGTGGATGCTCCTCTCTGTATAGTGGGTGTGGATGCTCCTCTCTGTATAGTGGGGTGAATGCTCCTCTCTGTATAGTGGTGTGGATGCTCCTCTCTGTATAGTGGGGTGGATGCTCCTCTCTGTATAGTGGTGTGGATGTTCCTCTCTGTATAGTGGGGTGGATGCTCCTCTCTGTATAGTGGTGTGGATGCTCCTCTCTGTATAGTGGGGGTGGATGCTCCTCTCTGTATAGTGGGGGTGGATGCTCCTCTCTGTATAGTGGGGTGGATGCTCCTCTCTGTATAGTGGGCGTGGATGCTCCTCTCTGTATAGTGGGTGTGGATGTTCCTCTCTGTATAGTGGGGTGGATGCTCCTCTCTGTATAGTGGGTGTGTATGCTCCTCTCTGTATAGTGGGGTGGATGCTCCTCTCTGTATAGTGGGGGTGGATGCTCCTCTCTGTATAGTGGGGTGGATGCTCCTCTCTGTATAGTGGGCGTGGATGCTCCTCTCTGTATAGTGGGTGTGGATGCTCCTCTCTGTATAGTGGGGTGGATGCTCCTCTCTGTATAGTGGGGTTGGATGCTCCTCTCTGTATAGTGGAGTGGATGCTCCTCTCTGTATAGTGGGGTGCATGCTCCTCTCTGTATAGTGGAGTGGATGCTCCTCTCTGTATAGTGGGGTGGATGTTCCTCTATGTATAGTGGGGTGGATGTTCCTCTATGTATAGTGGGGTGGATGCTCCTATCTGTATAGTGGGGGTGGATGCTCCTCTCTGTATAGTGGGGTGGATGTTCCTCTATGTATAGTGGGGGTGAATGCTCCTCTCTGTATAGTGGTGTGGATGCTCCTCTCTGTATAGTGGGGGTAGATGCTCCTCTCTGTATAGTGGGAGTGGATGCTCCTCTCTGTATAGTGGGAGTGGATGCTCCTCTCTGTATAGTGGGGGTGGATGCTCCTCTCTGTATAGTGGGGGTAGATGCTCCTCTCTGTATAGTGGGAGTGGATGCTCCTCTCTGTATAGTGGGAGTGGATGCTCCTCTCTGTATAGTGGGAGTGGATGTTCCTCTATGTATAGTGGGCGTGGATGCTCCTCTCTGTATAGTGGGGTGGATGTTCCTCTCTGTATAGTGGTGTGGATGTTCCTCTCTGTATAGTGGGTGTGGATGCTCCTCTCTGTATAGTGGGGTGAATGCTCCTCTCTGCATAGTGGGTGTGGATGCTCCTCTCTGTATAGTGGGCGTGGATGCTCCTCTCTGTATAGTGGGGGTGAATGCTCCTCTCTGTATAGTGGGGTGGATGCTCCTCTCTGTATAGTGGTGTGAATGCTCCTCTCTGTATAGTGGGCGTGGATGCTCCTCTCTGTATAGTGGGTGTGGATGCTCCTCTCTGTATAGTGGTGTGGATGCTCCTCTCTGTATAGTGGGTGTGGATGCTCCTCTCTGTATAGTGGTGTGGATGCTCCTCTCTGTATAGTGGAGTGGATGTTCCTCTATGTATAGTGGGGTGGATGCTCCTCTCTGTATAGTGGAGTGGATGCTCCTCTCTGTATAGTGGGGGTGGATGCTCCTCTCTGTATAGTGGGGGTGGATGCTCCTCTCTGTATAGTGGGTGTGGATGCTCCTCTCTGTATAGTGGGGGTGGATGCTCCTCTCTGTATAGTTGTGTGGATGCTCCTCTCTGTATAGTGGGGGTAGATGCTCCTCTCTGTATAGTGGGCGTGGATGCTCCTCTCTGTATAGTGGTGTGGATGCTCCTCTCTGTATGGTGGGGGTGGATGCTCCTCTCTGTATAGTGGATGTGGATGTTCCTCTCTGTATAGTGGGGGTGGATGCACCTCTCTGTATAGTGGGGGTGAATGCTCCTCTCTGTATAGTGGGGTGAATGCTCATCTCTGTATAGTGGTGTGGATGCTCCTCTCTGTATAGTGGGGGTGGATGCTCCTCTCTGTATAGTGGAGTGGATGCTCCTCTCTGTATAGTGAAGGTGGATGCTCCTCTCTGTATAGTGGGGTGGATGCTCCTCTCTGTATAGTGGGTGTGGATGCTCCTCTCTGTATAGTGGAGTGGATGCTCCTCTCTGTATAGTGGGGGTGGATGCTCCTCTCTGTATAGTGGGGTGGATGCTCCTCTCTGTATAGTGGGGGTGGATGCTCCTCGCTGTATAGTGGGGGTGGATGCTCCTCTCTGTATAGTGGGGGTGGATGCTCCTCTCTGTATAGTGGGGATGGATGCTCCTCTCTGTATAGTGGGGGTGAATGCTCCTCTCTGTATAGTGGCGTGGATGCTCCTCTCTGTATAGTGGTGTGGATGCTCCTCTCTGTATAGTGGGGGTGGATGCTCCTCTCTGTATAGTGGGTGTGGATGCTCCTCTCTGTATAGTGGGGTGGATGCTCCTCTCTGTATAGTGGGGGTAGATGCTCCTCTCTGTATAGTTGGGTGGATGCTCCTCTCTGTATAGTGGGGGTGGATGCTCCTCTCTGTATAGTGGGGTGGATGCTCCTCTCTGTATAGTGGCGTGGATGCTCCTCTCTGTATAGTGGGGGTGGATGCTCCTCTCTGTATAGTGGGTGGATGTTCCTCTCTGTATAGTGGGATTGGATGCTCCTCTCTGTATAGTGGGTGTGGATGCTCCTCTCTGTATAGTGGGGGTGGATGCTCATCTCTGTATAGTGGTGGTGGATGCTCCTCTCTGTATAGTGGGTGTGGATGCTCCTCTCTGTATAGTGGGTGTGGATGCTCCTCTCTGTATAGTGGGGGTGGATGCTCCTCTCTGTATAGTGGTGTGGATGTTCCTCTCTGTATAGTGGGTGTGGATGTTCCTCTCTGTATAGTGGTGTGGATGCTCCTCTCTGTATAGTGGGGTGGATGTTCCTCTCTGTATAGTGGGGGTGGATGCTCCTCTCTGTATAGTGGGTGTGGATGCTCCTCTCTGTATAGTGGGGTGGATGCTCCTCTCTGTATAGTGGTGTGGATGCTCCTTCTGTATAGTGGGGTGGATGCTCCTCTCTGTATAGTGGGGGTAGATGCTCCTCTCTGTATAGTGGGTGTGGATGCTCCTCTCTGTATAGTGGTGTGGATGCTCCTCTCTGTATAGTGGAGTGGATGCTCCTCTCTGTATAGTGGGTGTGGATGCTCCTCTCTGTATAGTGGGTGGATGCTCCTCTCTGTATAGTGGTGTGGATGCTCCTCTCTGTATAGTGGGGTGGATGCTCCTCTCTGTATAGTGTTGTGGATGTTCCTCTCTGTATAGTGGTGTGGATGCTCCTCTCTGTATAGTGGTGTGGATGCTCCTCTCTGTATAGTGGGGGTGGATGCTCCTCTCTGTATAGTGGGGGTGGATGCTCCTCTCTGTATAGTGGTGTGGATGCTCCTCTCTGTATAGTGGGGTGGATGCTCCTCTCTGTATAGTGGGGGTGGATGCTCCTCTCTGTATAGTGGCGTGGATGCTCCTCTCTGTATAGTGGTGTGGATGCTCCTCTCTGTATAGTGGTGTGTATGCTCCTCTCTGTATAGTGGTGTGGATGCTCCTCTCTGTATAGTGGGGTGGATGCTCCTCTCCTCTCTGTATAGTGGTGTGGATGCTCCTCTGTGTATAGTGGTGTGGATGCTCCTCTCTGTATAGTGGGTGTGGATGCTCCTCTCTGTATAGTGGGTGTGGATGCTCCTCTCTGTATAGTGGTGTGGATGTTCCTCTCTGTATAGTGGTGTGGATGTTCCTCTATGTATAGTGGGGGTGAATGCTCCTCTCTGTATAGTGGGGTGATTGTTCCTCTCTGTATAGTGGGTGTGGATGCTCCTCTCTGTATAGTGGGTGTGGATGCTCCTCTCTGTATAGTGGGGTGGATGCTCCTCTCTGTATAGTGGGGGTGGATGCTCCTCTCTGTATAGTGGGTGTGGATGTTCCTCTCTGTATAGTGGTGTGGATGCTCCTCTCTGTATAGTGGGGGTGAATGCTCCTCTCTGTATAGTGGGGTGGATGTTCCTCTATGTATAGTGGGGGTGAATGCTCCTCTCTGTATAGTGGGGTGGATGTTCCTCTATGTATAGTGGGTGTGGATGCTCCTCTCTGTATAGTGTGGTGGATTTTCCTCTATGTATAGTGGGGTGAATGTTCCTCTCTGTATAGTGGGGGTGAATGCTCCTCTCTGTATAGTGGGGTGGATGTTCCTCTCTGTATAGTGGGGGTGAGTGCTCCTCTCTGTATAGTGGTGTGGATGCTCCTCTCTGTATAGTGGGTGTGGATGCTCCTCTCTGTATAGTGGGGTGGATGCTCCTCTCTGTATAGTGGGGGTGGATGCTCCTCTCTGTATAGTGGGTGTGGATGCTCCTCTCTGTATAGTGGGGTGGATGCTCCTCTCTGTATAGTGGTGTGGATGCTCCTCTCTGTATAGTGGAGGTGGATGCTCCTCCCTGTATAGTGGGGTTGGATGTTCCTCTCTGTATAGTGGGGGTGAATGCTCCTCTCTGTATAGTGGTGTGGATGCTCCTCTCTGTATAGTGGGGGTGGATGCTCCTCTCTGTATAGTGGGGGTGGATGCTCCTCTCTGTATAGTGGGGGTGAATGCTCCTCTCTGTATAGTGGGGGTAGATGCTCCTCTCTGTATAGTGGGGGTGGATGCTCCTCTCTGTATAGTGGGAGTGGATGCTTCTCTCTGTATGGTGGGGGTGGATGTTCCTCTATGTATAGTGGGCGGTGGATGCTCCTCTCTGTATAGTGGTGTGGATGTTCCTCTCTGTATAGTGGTGTGGATGTTCCTCTCTGTATAGTGGGGGTCGATGCCCCTCTCTGTATAGTGGGGTGATTGCTCCTCTCTGTATAGTGGGGGTGGTTGCTCCTCTCTGTATAGTGGGGGTGGATGCTCCTCTCTGTATAGTGGGGGTGAATGCTCCTCTCTGTATAGTGGGGTGGATGCTCCTCTCTGTATAGTGGTGTGGATGCTCCTCTCTGTATAGTGGGTGTGGATGCTCCTCTCTGTATAGTGGGTGTGGATGCTCCTCTCTGTATAGTGGAGTGGATGCTCCTCTCTGTATAGTGGGCGTGGATGCTCCTCTCTGTATAGTGGGTGTGGATGCTCCTCTCTGTATAGTGGGGTGAATGCTCCTCTCTGTATAGTGGGGGTGGATGTTCCTCTCTGTATAGTGGTGTGGATGCTCCTCTCTGTATAGTGGTGTGGATGCTCCTCTCTGTATAGTGGGTGTGGATGCTCCTCTCTGTATAGTGGGGGTGGATGCTCCTCTCTGTATAGTGGGGTGAATGCTCCTCTCTGTATAGTTGGGTGGATGCTCCTCTCTGTATAGTGGGTGTGGATGCTCCTCTCTGTATAGTGGGGTGGATGCTCCTCTCTGTATAGTGGGTGTGGATGCTCCTCTCTGTATAGTGGGGTGAATGCTCCTCTCTGTATAGTGGGGGTGCATGCTCCTCTCTGTATAGTGGGTGTGGATGCTCCTCTCTGTATAGTGGGGTGGATGCTCCTCTCTGTATAGTGGTGTGGATACTCCTCTCTGTATAGTGGGGGTGGATGCTCCTCTCTGTATAGTGGATGTGGATGTTCCTCTCTGTATAGTGGGCGTGGATGCACCTCTCTGTATAGTGGGGGTGAATGCTCCTCTCTGTATAGTGGTGTGGATGCTCCTCTCTGTATAGTGGTGTGAATGCTCCTCTCTGTATAGTGGTGTGGATGTTCCTCTCTGTATAGTGGTGTGGATGTTCCTCTCTGTATAGTGGGGGTCGATGCCCCTCTCTGTATAGTGGGGTGATTGCTCCTCTCTGTATAGTGGGGGTGGTTGCTCCTCTCTGTATAGTGGGGGTGGATGCTCCTCTCTGTATAGTGGGGGTGAATGCTCCTCTCTGTATAGTGGTGTGGATGCTCCTCTCTGTATAGTGGTGTGGATGCTCCTCTCTGTATAGTGGGTGTGGATGCTCCTCTCTGTATAGTGGGTGTGGATGCTCCTCTCTGTATAGTGGAGTGGATGCTCCTCTCTGTATAGTGGGCGTGGATGCTCCTCTCTGTATAGTGGGTGTGGATGCTCCTCTCTGTATAGTGGGGTGAATGCTCCTCTCTGTATAGTGGGGGTGGATGTTCCTCTCTGTATAGTGGTGTGGATGCTCCTCTCTGTATAGTGGTGTGGATGCTCCTCTCTGTATAGTGGGTGTGGATGCTCCTCTCTGTATAGTGGGGGTGGATGCTCCTCTCTGTATAGTGGGGTGAATGCTCCTCTCTGTATAGTTGGGTGGATGCTCCTCTCTGTATAGTGGGTGTGGATGCTCCTCTCTGTATAGTGGGGTGGATGCTCCTCTCTGTATAGTGGGTGTGGATGCTCCTCTCTGTATAGTGGGGTGAATGCTCCTCTCTGTATAGTGGGGGTGCATGCTCCTCTCTGTATAGTGGGTGTGGATGCTCCTCTCTGTATAGTGGTGTGGATGCTCCTATCTGTATAGTGGTGTGGATACTCCTCTCTGTATAGTTGGGGTGGATGCTCCTCTCTGTATAGTGGATGTGGATGTTCCTCTCTGTATAGTGGGGGTGGATGCACCTCTCTGTATAGTGGGGGTGAATGCTCCTCTCTGTATAGTGGTGTGGATGCTCCTCTCTGTATAGTGGTGTGGATGCTCCTCTCTGTATAGTGGGTGTGGATGCTCCTCTCTGTATAGTGGGGGTGGATGCTCCTCTCTGTATAGTGGGGGTGGATGCTCCTCTCTGTATAGTGGGGGTGGATGCTCCTCTCTGTATAGTGGGGGTAGATGCTCCTCTCTGTATAGTGGGAGTGGATGCTCCTCTCTGTATAGTGGGAGTGGATGCTCCTCTCTGTATAGTGGGAGTGGATGTTCCTCTATGTATAGTGGGGGTGGATGCTCCTCTCTGTATAGTGGGGTGGATGTTCCTCTCTGTATAGTGGTGTGGATGTTCCTCTCTGTATAGTGGGTGTGGATGCTCCTCTCTGTATAGTGGGGTGAATGCTCCTCTCTGCATAGTGGGTGTGGATGCTCCTCTCTGTATAGTGGGGGTGGATGCTCCTCTCTGTATAGTGGGGGTGAATGCTCCTCTCTGTATAGTGGGGTGGATGCTCCTCTCTGTATAGTGGTGTGGATGCTCCTCTCTGTATAGTGGGGGTGGATGCTCCTCTCTGTATAGTGGGTGTGGATGCTCCTCTCTGTATAGTGGTGTGGATGCTCCTCTCTGTATAGTGGGTGTGGATGCTCCTCTCTGTATAGTGGGGTGGATGCTCCTCTCTGTATAGTGGGGTGGATGTTCCTCTATGTATAGTGGTGTGGATGCTCCTCTCTGTATAGTGTAGTGGATGCTCCTCTATGTATAGTGGGTGTGGATGCTCCTCTCTGTATAGTGGGGGTGGATGCTCCTCTCTGTATAGTGGGTGTGGATGCTCCTCTCTGTATAGTGGGGGTGGATGCTCCTCTCTGTATAGTTGTGTGGATGCTCCTCTCTGTATAGTGGGGGTAGATGCTCCTCTCTGTATAGTGGGGGTGGATGCTCCTCTCTGTATAGTGGTGTGGATGCTCCTCTCTGTATAGTGGGCGTGGATGCTCCTCTCTGTATAGTGGATGTGGATGTTCCTCTCTGTATAGTGGTGTGGATGCTCCTCTCTGTATAGTGGGGGTGGATGCTCCTCTCTGTATAGTGGGGGTGGATGCTCCTCTCTGTATAGTGGTGTGAATGCTCCTCTCTGTATAGTGGGGTGGATGCTCCTCTCTGTATAGTGGGGGTGGATGCTCCTCTCTGTATAGTGGCGTGGATGCTCCTCTCTGTATAGTGGTGTGGATGCTCCTCTCTGTATAGTGGTGTGTATGCTCCTCTCTGTATAGTGGTGTGGATGCTCCTCTCTGTATAGTGGGGTGGATGCTCCTCTCCTCTCTGTATAGTGGTGTGGATGCTCCTCTGTGTATAGTGGTGTGGATGCTCCTCTCTGTATAGTGGGGGTGGATGCTCCTCTCTGTATAGTGGGTGTGGATGCTCCTCTCTGTATAGTGGTGTGGATGTTCCTCTCTGTATAGTGGGGTGGATGTTCCTCTATGTATAGTGGGGGTGAATGCTCCTCTCTGTATAGTGGGGTGATTGTTCCTCTCTGTATAGTGGTGTGGATGCTCCTCTCTGTATAGTGGGTGTGGATGCTCCTCTCTGTATAGTGGGGTGGATGCTCCTCTCTGTATAGTGGGGGTGGATGCTCCTCTCTGTATAGTGGGTGTGGATGTTCCTCTCTGTATAGTGGTGTGGATGCTCCTCTCTGTATAGTGGGGGTGAATGCTCCTCTCTGTATAGTGGGGTGGATGTTCCTCTATGTATAGTGGGGGTGAATGCTCCTCTCTGTATAGTGGTGTGGATGTTCCTCTATGTATAGTGGGTGTGGATGCTCCTCTCTGTATAGTGTGGTGGATTTTCCTCTATGTATAGTGGGGTGAATGTTCCTCTCTGTATAGTGGGGGTGAATGCTCCTCTCTGTATAGTGGGGTGGATGTTCCTCTCTGTATAGTGGGGGTGAGTGCTCCTCTCTGTATAGTGGTGTGGATGCTCCTCTCTGTATAGTGGGGGTGGATGCTCCTCTCTGTATAGTTGTGTGGATGCTCCTCTCTGTATAGTGGGGGTAGATGCTCCTCTCTGTATAGTGGGGGTGGATGCTCCTCTCTGTATAGTGGTGTGGATGCTCCTCTCTGTATAGTGGGCGTGGATGCTCCTCTCTGTATAGTGGATGTGGATGTTCCTCTCTGTATAGTGGTGTGGATGCTCCTCTCTGTATAGTGGGGGTGGATGCTCCTCTCTGTATAGTGGGGGTGGATGCTCCTCTCTGTATAGTGGTGTGGATGCTCCTCTCTGTATAGTGGGGTGGATGCTCCTCTCTGTATAGTGGGGGTGGATGCTCCTCTCTGTATAGTGGCGTGGATGCTCCTCTCTGTATAGTGGTGTGGATGCTCCTCTCTGTATAGTGGTGTGTATGCTCCTCTCTGTATAGTGGTGTGGATGCTCCTCTCTGTATAGTGGGGTGGATGCTCCTCTCCTCTCTGTATAGTGGTGTGGATGCTCCTCTGTGTATAGTGGTGTGGATGCTCCTCTCTGTATAGTGGGGGTGGATGCTCCTCTCTGTATAGTGGGTGTGGATGCTCCTCTCTGTATAGTGGTGTGGATGTTCCTCTCTGTATAGTGGGGTGGATGTTCCTCTATGTATAGTGGGGGTGAATGCTCCTCTCTGTATAGTGGGGTGATTGTTCCTCTCTGTATAGTGGTGTGGATGCTCCTCTCTGTATAGTGGGTGTGGATGCTCCTCTCTGTATAGTGGGGTGAATGCTCCTCTCTGTATAGTGGGGGTGGATGTTCCTCTCTGTATAGTGGTGTGGATGCTCCTCTCTGTATAGTGGTGTGGATGCTCCTCTCTGTATAGTGGGTGTGGATGCTCCTCTCTGTATAGTGGGGGTGGATGCTCCTCTCTGTATAGTGGGGTGAATGCTCCTCTCTGTATAGTTGGGTGGATGCTCCTCTCTGTATAGTGGGTGTGGATGCTCCTCTCTGTATAGTGGGGTGGATGCTCCTCTCTGTATAGTGGGTGTGGATGCTCCTCTCTGTATAGTGGGGTGAATGCTCCTCTCTGTATAGTGGGGGTGCATGCTCCTCTCTGTATAGTGGGTGTGGATGCTCCTCTCTGTATAGTGGGGTGGATGCTCCTCTCTGTATAGTGGTGTGGATACTCCTCTCTGTATAGTGGGGGTGGATGCTCCTCTCTGTATAGTGGATGTGGATGTTCCTCTCTGTATAGTGGGCGTGGATGCACCTCTCTGTATAGTGGGGGTGAATGCTCCTCTCTGTATAGTGGTGTGGATGCTCCTCTCTGTATAGTGGTGTGGATGCTCCTCTCTGTATAGTGGTGTGGATGTTCCTCTCTGTATAGTGGTGTGGATGTTCCTCTCTGTATAGTGGGGGTCGATGCCCCTCTCTGTATAGTGGGGTGATTGCTCCTCTCTGTATAGTGGGGGTGGTTGCTCCTCTCTGTATAGTGGGGGTGGATGCTCCTCTCTGTATAGTGGGGGTGAATGCTCCTCTCTGTATAGTGGTGTGGATGCTCCTCTCTGTATAGTGGTGTGGATGCTCCTCTCTGTATAGTGGGTGTGGATGCTCCTCTCTGTATAGTGGGTGTGGATGCTCCTCTCTGTATAGTGGAGTGGATGCTCCTCTCTGTATAGTGGGCGTGGATGCTCCTCTCTGTATAGTGGGTGTGGATGCTCCTCTCTGTATAGTGGGGTGAATGCTCCTCTCTGTATAGTGGGGGTGGATGTTCCTCTCTGTATAGTGGTGTGGATGCTCCTCTCTGTATAGTGGTGTGGATGCTCCTCTCTGTATAGTGGGTGTGGATGCTCCTCTCTGTATAGTGGGGGTGGATGCTCCTCTCTGTATAGTGGGGTGAATGCTCCTCTCTGTATAGTTGGGTGGATGCTCCTCTCTGTATAGTGGGTGTGGATGCTCCTCTCTGTATAGTGGGGTGGATGCTCCTCTCTGTATAGTGGGTGTGGATGCTCCTCTCTGTATAGTGGGGTGAATGCTCCTCTCTGTATAGTGGGGGTGCATGCTCCTCTCTGTATAGTGGGTGTGGATGCTCCTCTCTGTATAGTGGTGTGGATGCTCCTATCTGTATAGTGGTGTGGATACTCCTCTCTGTATAGTTGGGGTGGATGCTCCTCTCTGTATAGTGGATGTGGATGTTCCTCTCTGTATAGTGGGGGTGGATGCACCTCTCTGTATAGTGGGGGTGAATGCTCCTCTCTGTATAGTGGTGTGGATGCTCCTCTCTGTATAGTGGTGTGGATGCTCCTCTCTGTATAGTGGGTGTGGATGCTCCTCTCTGTATAGTGGGGGTGGATGCTCCTCTCTGTATAGTGGGGGTGGATGCTCCTCTCTGTATAGTGGGGGTGGATGCTCCTCTCTGTATAGTGGGGGTAGATGCTCCTCTCTGTATAGTGGGAGTGGATGCTCCTCTCTGTATAGTGGGAGTGGATGCTCCTCTCTGTATAGTGGGAGTGGATGTTCCTCTATGTATAGTGGGGGTGGATGCTCCTCTCTGTATAGTGGGGTGGATACTCCTCTCTGTATAGTGGGGGTGGATGCTCCTCTCTGTATAGTGGATGTGGATGTTCCTCTCTGTATAGTGGGGGTGGATGCACCTCTCTGTATAGTGGGGGTGAATGCTCCTCTCTGTATAGTGGTGTGGATGCTCCTCTCTGTATAGTGGTGTGGATGCTCCTCTCTGTATAGTGGGTGTGGATGCTCCTCTCTGTATAGTGGGGGTGGATGCTCCTCTCTGTATAGTGGGTGTGGATGCTCCTCTCTGTATAGTGGGGGTGGATGCTCCTCTCTGTATAGTGGGGGTAGATGCTCCTCTCTGTATAGTGGGAGTGGATGCTCCTCTCTGTATAGTGGGAGTGGATGCTCCTCTCTGTATAGTGGGAGTGGATGTTCCTCTATGTATAGTTGTGTGGATGCTCCTCTCTGTATAGTGGGGGTAGATGCTCCTCTCTGTATAGTGGGGGTGGATGCTCCTCTCTGTATAGTGGTGTGGATGCTCCTCTCTGTATAGTGGGCGTGGATGCTCCTCTCTGTATAGTGGATGTGGATGTTCCTCTCTGTATAGTGGTGTGGATGCTCCTCTCTGTATAGTGGGGGTGGATGCTCCTCTCTGTATAGTGGGGGTGGATGCTCCTCTCTGTATAGTGGTGTGGATGCTCCTCTCTGTATAGTGGGGTGGATGCTCCTCTCTGTATAGTGGGGGTGGATGCTCCTCTCTGTATAGTGGCGTGGATGCTCCTCTCTGTATAGTGGTGTGGATGCTCCTCTCTGTATAGTGGTGTGTATGCTCCTCTCTGTATAGTGGGGTGGATGTTCCTCTATGTATAGTGGGGTGGATGCTCCTCTCTGTATAGTGTAGTGGATGCTCCTCTCTGTATAGTGGGTGTGGATGCTCCTCTCTGTATAGTGGGGGTGGATGCTCCTCTCTGTATAGTGGGAGTGGATGCTCCTCTCTGTATAGTGGGAGTGGATGTTCCTCTATGTATAGTGGGGGTGGATGCTCCTCTCTGTATAGTGGGGTGGATGTTCCTCTCTGTATAGTGGTGTGGATGTTCCTCTCTGTATAGTGGGTGTGAATGCTCCTCTCTGTATAGTGGGGTGAATGCTCCTCTCTGCATAGTGGGTGTGGATGCTCCTCTCTGTATAGTGGGGGTGGATGCTCCTCTCTGTATAGTGGGGGTGAATGCTCCTCTCTGTATAGTGGGGTGGATGCTCCTCTCTGTATAGTGGTGTGGATGCTCCTCTCTGTATAGTGGGGGTGGATGCTCCTCTCTGTATAGTGGGTGTGGATGCTCCTCTCTGTATAGTGGCGTGGATGCTCCTCTCTGTATAGTGGGTGTGGATGCTCCTCTCTGTATAGTGGGGTGGATGCTCCTCTCTGTATAGTGGGGTGGATGTTCCTCTATGTATAGTGGGGTGGATGCTCCTCTCTGTATAGTGTAGTGGATGCTCCTCTCTGTATAGTGGGTGTGGATGCTCCTCTCTGTATAGTGGGGGTGGATGCTCCTCTCTGTATAGTGGGTGTGGATGCTCCTCTCTGTATAGTGGGGGTGGATGCTCCTCTCTGTATAGTTGTGTGGATGCTCCTCTCTGTATAGTGGGGGTAGATGCTCCTCTCTGTATAGTGGGGGTGGATGCTCCTCTCTGTATAGTGGTGTGGATGCTCCTCTCTGTATAGTGGGCGTGGATGCTCCTCTCTGTATAGTGGATGTGGATGTTCCTCTCTGTATAGTGGGGGTGGATGCACCTCTCTGTATAGTGGGGGTGAATGCTCCTCTCTGCATAGTGGGTGTGGATGCTCCTCTCTGTATAGTGGGGGTGGATGCTCCTCTCTGTATAGTGGGGGTGAATGCTCCTCTCTGTATAGTGGGGTGGATGCTCCTCTCTGTATAGTGGTGTGGATGCTCCTCTCTGTATAGTGGGGGTGGATGCTCCTCTCTGTATAGTGGGTGTGGATGCTCCTCTCTGTATAGTGGTGTGGATGCTCCTCTCTGTATAGTGGGTGTGGATGCTCCTCTCTGTATAGTGGGGTGGATGCTCCTCTCTGTATAGTGGGGTGGATGTTCCTCTATGTATAGTGGTGTGGATGCTCCTCTCTGTATAGTGTAGTGGATGCTCCTCTATGTATAGTGGGTGTGGATGCTCCTCTCTGTATAGTGGGGGTGGATGCTCCTCTCTGTATAGTGGGTGTGGATGCTCCTCTCTGTATAGTGGGGGTGGATGCTCCTCTCTGTATAGTTGTGTGGATGCTCCTCTCTGTATAGTGGGGGTAGATGCTCCTCTCTGTATAGTGGGGGTGGATGCTCCTCTCTGTATAGTGGTGTGGATGCTCCTCTCTGTATAGTGGGCGTGGATGCTCCTCTCTGTATAGTGGATGTGGATGTTCCTCTCTGTATAGTGGTGTGGATGCTCCTCTCTGTATAGTGGGGGTGGATGCTCCTCTCTGTATAGTGGGGGTGGATGCTCCTCTCTGTATAGTGGTGTGAATGCTCCTCTCTGTATAGTGGGGTGGATGCTCCTCTCTGTATAGTGGGGGTGGATGCTCCTCTCTGTATAGTGGCGTGGATGCTCCTCTCTGTATAGTGGTGTGGATGCTCCTCTCTGTATAGTGGTGTGTATGCTCCTCTCTGTATAGTGGTGTGGATGCTCCTCTCTGTATAGTGGGGTGGATGCTCCTCTCCTCTCTGTATAGTGGTGTGGATGCTCCTCTGTGTATAGTGGTGTGGATGCTCCTCTCTGTATAGTGGGGGTGGATGCTCCTCTCTGTATAGTGGGTGTGGATGCTCCTCTCTGTATAGTGGTGTGGATGTTCCTCTCTGTATAGTGGGGTGGATGTTCCTCTATGTATAGTGGGGGTGAATGCTCCTCTCTGTATAGTGGGGTGATTGTTCCTCTCTGTATAGTGGTGTGGATGCTCCTCTCTGTATAGTGGGTGTGGATGCTCCTCTCTGTATAGTGGGGTGGATGCTCCTCTCTGTATAGTGGGGGTGGATGCTCCTCTCTGTATAGTGGGTGTGGATGTTCCTCTCTGTATAGTGGTGTGGATGCTCCTCTCTGTATAGTGGGGGTGAATGCTCCTCTCTGTATAGTGGGGTGGATGTTCCTCTATGTATAGTGGGGGTGAATGCTCCTCTCTGTATAGTGGTGTGGATGCTCCTCTCTGTATAGTGGGTGTGGATGCTCCTCTCTGTATAGTGGGGTGGATGCTCCTCTCTGTATAGTGGGGTGGATGTTCCTCTATGTATAGTGGGGTGGATGCTCCTCTCTGTATAGTGTAGTGGATGCTCCTCTCTGTATAGTGGGTGTGGATGCTCCTCTCTGTATAGTGGGGGTGGATGCTCCTCTCTGTATAGTGGGTGTGGATGCTCCTCTCTGTATAGTGGGGGTGGATGCTCCTCTCTGTATAGTTGTGTGGATGCTCCTCTCTGTATAGTGGGGGTAGATGCTCCTCTCTGTATAGTGGGGGTGGATGCTCCTCTCTGTATAGTGGTGTGGATGCTCCTCTCTGTATAGTGGGCGTGGATGCTCCTCTCTGTATAGTGGATGTGGATGTTCCTCTCTGTATAGTGGGGGTGGATGCACCTCTCTGTATAGTGGGGGTGAATGCTCCTCTCTGTATAGTGGGGTGAATGCTCCTCTCTGTATAGTGGGGTGGATGCTCCTCTCTGTATAGTGGGTGTGGATGCTCCTCTCTGTATAGTGGGGTGGATGCTCCTCTCTGTATAGTGAAGGTGGATGCTCCTCTCTGTATAGTGGGGTGGATGCTCCTCTCTGTATAGTGGGCGTGGATGCTCCTCTCTGTATAGTGGAGTGGATGCTCCTCTCTGTATAGTGGGGGTGGATGCTCCTCTCTGTATAGTGGGGTGAATGCTCCTCTCTGTATAGTGGGGGTGGATGCTCCTCGCTGTATAGTGGGGTGGATGCTCCTCTCTGTATAGTGGGGGTAGATGCTCCTCTCTGTATAGTTGGGTGGATGCTCCTCTCTGTATAGTGGGTGTGGATGCTCCTCTCTGTATAGTGGGGTGGATGCTCCTCTCTGTATAGTGGCGTGGATGCTCCTCTCTGTATAGTGGGCGTGGATGCTCCTCTCTGTATAGTGGTGTGGATGTTCCTCTCTGTATAGTGGGTGTGGATGCTCCTCTCTGTATAGTGGGTGTGGATGCTCCTCTCTGTATAGTGGGTGTGGATGCTCCTCTCTGTATAGTGGTGGTGGATGCTCCTCTCTGTATAGTGGGTGTGGATGCTCCTCTCTGTATAGTGGGTGTGGATGCTCCTCTCTGTATAGTGGGCGTGGATGCTCCTCTCTGTATAGTGGTGTGGATGTTCCTCTCTGTATAGTGGGTGTGGATGTTCCTCTCTGTATAGTGGTGTGGATGCTCCTCTCTGTATAGTGGGGTGGATGTTCCTCTCTGTATAGTGGGGGTGGATGCTCCTCTCTGTATAGTGGGGGTGGATGCTCCTCTCTGTATAGTGGGAGTGGATGCTCCTCTCTGTATAGTGGGTGTGGATGCTCCTCTCTGTATAGTGGTGTGGATGCTCCTCTCTGTATAGTGGGGTGGATGCTCCTCTCTGTATAGTGGTGTGGATGCTCCTCTCTGTATAGTGGGGTGGATGCTCCTCTCTGTATAGTGTTGTGGATGTTCCTCTCTGTATAGTGGTGTGAATGCTCCTCTCTGTATAGTGGGGTGGATGCTCCTCTCTGTATAGTGGGGGTGGATGCTCCTCTCTGTATAGTGGGGGTGGATGCTCCTCTCTGTATAGTGGCGTGGATGCTCCTCTCTGTATAGTGGGGTGGATGTTCCTCTCTGTATAGTGGGGGTGGATGCTCCTCTCTGTATAGTGGGGGTGGATGCTCCTCTCTGTATAGTGGGAGTGGATGCTCCTCTCTGTATAGTGGGTGTGGATGCTCCTCTCTGTATAGTGGTGTGGATGCTCCTCTCTGTATAGTGGGGTGGATGCTCCTCTCTGTATAGTGGTGTGGATGCTCCTCTCTGTATAGTGGCGTGGATGCTCCTCTCTGTATAGTGGGGGTAGATGCTCCTCTCTGTATAGTGGGGTGGATGCTCCTCTCTGTATAGTGGTGTGGATGCTCCTCTCTTTATAGTGGAGTGGATGCTCCTCTCTGTATAGTGGGGGTGGATGCTCCTCTCTGTATAGTGGGGTGGATGCTCCTCTCTGTATAGTGGTGTGGATGCTCCTCTCTGTATAGTGGCGTGGATGCTCCTCTCTGTATAGTGGGGGTGGATGCTCCTCTCCTCTCTGTATAGTGGTGTGGATGCTCCTCTGTGTATAGTGGTGTGGATGCTCCTCTCTGTATAGTGGGAGTGGATGTTCCTCTCTGTATAGTGGTGTGGATGCTCCTCTCTGTATAGTGGGGTGGATGTTCCTCTCTGTATAGTGGGGGTGGATGCTCCTCTCTGTATAGTGGGGGTGGATGCTCCTCTCTGTATAGTGGGAGTGGATGCTCCTCTCTGTATAGTGGGTGTGGATGCTCCTCTCTGTATAGTGGTGTGGATGCTCCTCTCTGTATAGTGGGGTGGATGCTCCTCTCTGTATAGTGGTGTGGATGCTCCTCTCTGTATAGTGGCGTGGATCCTCCTCTCTGTATAGTGGGGGTAGATGCTCCTCTCTGTATAGTGGGGGTGGATGCTCCTCTCTGTATAGTGGTGTGGATGCTCCTCTCTTTATAGTGGAGTGGATGCTCCTCTCTGTATAGTGGGGGTGGATGCTCCTCTCTGTATAGTGGGGTGAATGCTCCTCTCTGTATAGTGGTGTGGATGCTCCTCTCTGTATAGTGGGGTGGATGCTCCTCTCTGTATAGTGTTGTGGATGTTCCTCTCTGTATAGTGGTGTGAATGCTCCTCTCTGTATAGTGGTGTGGATGCTCCTCTCTGTATAGTGGGGGTGGATGCTCCTCTCTGTATAGTGGGGGTGGATGCTCCTCTCTGTATAGTGGCGTGGATGCTCCTCTCTGTATAGTGGGGTGGATGTTCCTCTCTGTATAGTGGGGGTGGATGCTCCTCTCTGTATAGTGGGGGTGGATGCTCCTCTCTGTATAGTGGGAGTGGATGCTCCTCTCTGTATAGTGGGTGTGGATGCTCCTCTCTGTATAGTGGTGTGGATGCTCCTCTCTGTATAGTGGGGTGGATGCTCCTCTCTGTATAGTGGTGTGGATGCTCCTCTCTGTATAGTGGCGTGGATGCTCCTCTCTGTATAGTGGGGGTAGATGCTCCTCTCTGTATAGTGGGGTGGATGCTCCTCTCTGTATAGTGGTGTGGATGCTCCTCTCTTTATAGTGGAGTGGATGCTCCTCTCTGTATAGTGGGGGTGGATGCTCCTCTCTGTATAGTGGGGTGGATGCTCCTCTCTGTATAGTGGTGTGGATGCTCCTCTCTGTATAGTGGCGTGGATGCTCCTCTCTGTATAGTGTTGTGGATGTTCCTCTCTGTATAGTGGTGTGGATGCTCCTCTCTGTATAGTGGTGTGGATGCTCCTCTCTGTATAGTGGGGGTGGATGCTCCTCTCTGTATAGTGGGGGTGGATGCTCCTCTCTGTATAGTGGCGTGGATGCTCCTCTCTGTATAGTGGGGTGGATGCTCCTCTCTGTATAGTGGGAGTGGATGCTCCTCTCTGTATAGTGGCGTGGATGCTCCTCTCTGTATAGTGGTGTGGATGCTCCTCTCTGTATAGTGGTATGGATGCTCCTCTCTGTATAGTGGTGTGGATGCTCCTCTCTGTATAGTGGGGGTGGATGCTCCTCTCCTCTCTGTATAGTGGTGTGGATGCTCCTCTGTGTATAGTGGTGTGGATGCTCCTCTCTGTATAGTGGGAGTGGATGCTCCTCTCTGTATAGTGGGTGTGGATGCTCCTCTCTGTATAGTGGTGTGGATGTTCCTCTCTGTATAGTGGCGTGGATGCTCCTCTCTGTATAGTGGGGGTAGATGCTCCTCTCTGTATAGTGGTGTGGATGCTCCTCTCTGTATAGTGGTGTGGATGCTCCTCTCTTTATAGTGGAGTGGATGCTCCTCTCTGTATAGTGGGGGTGGATGCTCCTCTCTGTATAGTGGGGTGGATGCTCCTCTCTGTATAGTGGGGTGGATGCTCCTCTCTGTATAGTGGCGTGGATGCTCCTCTCTGTATAGTGTTGTGGATGTTCCTCTCTGTATAGTGGTGTGGATGCTCCTCTCTGTATAGTGGTGTGGATGCTCCTCTCTGTATAGTGGGGGTGGATGCTCCTCTCTGTATAGTGGGGGTGGATGCTCCTCTCTGTATAGTGGCGTGGATGCTCCTCTCTGTATAGTGGGGTGGATGCTCCTCTCTGTATAGTGGGAGTGGATGCTCCTCTCTGTATAGTGGCGTGGATGCTCCTCTCTGTATAGTGGTGTGGATGCTCCTCTCTGTATAGTGGTATGGATGCTCCTCTCTGTATAGTGGTGTGGATGCTCCTCTCTGTATAGTGGGGGTGGATGCTCCTCTCCTCTCTGTATAGTGGTGTGGATGCTCCTCTGTGTATAGTGGTGTGGATGCTCCTCTCTGTATAGTGGGAGTGAATGCTCCTCTCTGTATAGTGGGTGTGGATGCTCCTCTCTGTATAGTGGTGTGGATGTTCCTCTCTGTATAGTGGGGTGGATGTTCCTCTATGTATAGTGGGGGTGAATGTTCCTCTCTGTATAGTGGGGTGGATGTTCCTCTCTGTATAGTGGTGTGGATGCTCCTCTCTGTATAGTGGGTGTGGACGCTCCTCTCTGTATAGTGGCGTGGATGCTCCTCTCTGTATAGTGGGGGTGGATGCTCCTCTCTGTATAGTGGGTGTGGATGTTCCTCTCTGTATAGTGGTGTGGATGCTCCTCTCTGTATAGTGGGGGTGAATGCTCCTCTCTGTATAGTGGTGTGGATGTTCCTCTATGTATAGTGGGGGTGAATGCTCCTCTCTGTATAGTGGTGTGGATGTTCCTCTATGTATAGTGGGTGTGGATGCTCCTCTCTGTATAGTGTGGTGGATGTTCCTCTATGTATAGTGGGGTGAATGTTCCTCTCTGTATAGTGGGGGTGAATGCTCCTCTCTGTATAGTGGTGTGGATGTTCCTCTCTGTATAGTGGGGGTGAGTGCTCCTCTCTGTATAGTGGGGGTGGATGCTCCTCTCTGTATAGTGGGGTGGATGCTCCTCTCTGTATAGTGGGGGTGAATGCTCCTCTCTGTATAGTGGGTGTGGATGCTCCTCTCTGTATAGTGGGGTGGATGCTCCTCTCTGTATAGTGGTGTGGATGCTCCTCTCTGTATAGTGGAGGTGGATGCTCCTCCCTGTATAGTGGGGTTGGATGTTCCTCTCTGTATAGTGGGGGTGAATGCTCCTCTCTGTATAGTGGTGTGGATGCTCCTCTCTGTATAGTGGGGGTGGATGCTCCTCTCTGTATAGTGGGGGTGGATGCTCCTCTCTGTATAGTGGGGGTGGATGCTCCTCTCTGTATAGTGGGGGTAGATGCTCCTGTCTGTATAGTGGGTGTGGATGCTCCTCTCTGTATAGTGGGAGTGGATGCTCCTCTCTGTATAGTGGGTGTGGATGTTCCTCTATGTATAGTGGGCGGTGGATGCTCCTCTCTGTATAGTGGTGTGGATGTTCCTCTCTGTATAGTGGTGTGGATGTTCCTCTCTGTATAGTGGGGGTCGATGCCCCTCTCTGTATAGTGGGGTGGATGCTCCTCTCTGTATAGTGGGGGTGGATGCTCCTCTCTGTATAGTGGGGGTGGATGCTCCTCTCTGTATAGTGGGGGTGAATGCTCCTCTCTGTATAGTTGGGTGGATGCTCCTCTCTGTATAGTGGTGTGGATGCTCCTCTCTGTATAGTGGGTGTGGATGCTCCTCTCTGTATAGTGGGTGTGGATGCTCCTCTCTGTATAGTGGAGTGGATGCTCCTCTCTGTATAGTGGGTGTGGATGCTCCTCTCTGTATAGTGGGGGTGGATGCTCCTCTCTGTATAGTGGGGTGAATGCTCCTCTCTGTATAGTGGGGGTGGATGTTCCTCTCTGTATAGTGGTGTGGATGCTCCTCTCTGTATAGTGGTGTGGATGCTCCTTTCTGTATAGTGGGGGTGGATGCTCCTCTCTGTATAGTGGGTGTGGATGCTCCTCTCTGTATAGTGGGGTGAATGCTCCTCTCTGCATAGTGGGTGTGGATGCTCCTCTCTGTATAGTGGGGGTGGATGCTCCTCTCTGTATAGTGGGGGTGAATGCTCCTCTCTGTATAGTGGTGTGGATGCTCCTCTATGTATAGTGGGGGTGAATGCTCCTCTCTGTATAGTGGGTGTGGATGCTCCTCTCTGTATAGTGGTGTGTATGCTCCTCTCTGTATAGTGGGTGTGAATGCTCCTCTCTGTATAGTGGGGTGGATGCTCCTCTCTGTATAGTGGAGTGGATGTTCCTCTATGTATAGTGGGGTGAATGCTCCTCTCTGTATAGTGGAGTGGATGCTCCTCTCTGTATAGTGGGCGTGGATGCTCCTCTCTGTATAGTGGGTGTGGATGCTCCTCTCTGTATAGTGGGTGTGGATGCTCCTCTCTGTATAGTGGGGGTGGATGCTCCTCTCTGTATAGTGGTGTGGATGCTCCTCTCTGTATAGTGGGGGTGAATGCTCCTCTCTGTATAGTGGGTGTGGATGCTCCTCTCTGTATAGTGGGGTGGATGCTCCTCTCTGTATAGTGGGGGTAGATGCTCCTCTCTGTATAGTTGGGTGGATGCTCCTCTCTGTATAGTGGGGGTGGATGCTCCTCTCTGTATAGTGGGGTGGATGCTCCTCTCTGTATAGTGGCGTGGATGCTCCTCTCTGTATAGTGGGGGTGGATGCTCCTCTCTGTATAGTGGGGTGGATGTTCCTCTCTGTATAGTGGGTGTGGATGCTCCTCTCTGTATAGTGGGTGTGGATGCTCCTCTCTGTATAGTGGGTGTGGATGCTCATCTCTGTATAGTGGTGGTGGATGCTCCTCTCTGTATAGTGGGTGTGGATGCTCCTCTCTGTATAGTGGGTGTGGATGCTCCTCTCTGTATAGTGGGGGTGGATGCTCCTCTCTGTATAGTGGTGTGGATGTTCCTCTCTGTATAGTGGGTGTGGATGTTCCTCTCTGTATAGTGGTGTGGATGCTCCTCTCTGTATAGTGGGGTGGATGTTCCTCTCTGTATAGTGGGGGTGGATGCTCCTCTCTGTATAGTGGGGGTGGATGCTCCTCTCTGTATAGTGGGGTGGATGCTCCTCTCTGTATAGTGGGGTGGATGCTCCTCTCTGTATAGTGGGGTGGATGCTCCTCTCTGTATAGTGGGGGTAGATGCTCCTCTCTGTATAGTGGGTGTGGATGCTCCTCTCTGTATAGTGGTGTGGATGCTCCTCTCTGTATAGTGGAGTGGATGCTCCTCTCTGTATAGTGGGGGTGGATGCTCCTCTCTGTATAGTGGGTGGATGCTCCTCTCTGTATAGTGGTGTGGATGCTCCTCTCTGTATAGTGGGGTGGATGCTCCTCTCTGTATAGTGTTGTGGATGTTCCTCTCTGTATAGTGGGGTGGATGCTCCTCTCTGTATAGTGGTGTGGATGCTCCTCTCTGTATAGTGGGGGTGGATGCTCCTCTCTGTATAGTGGGGGTGGATGCTCCTCTCTGTATAGTGGTGTGGATGCTCCTCTCTGTATAGTGGGGTGGATGCTCCTCTCTGTATAGTGGGGGTGGATGCTCCTCTCTGTATAGTGGCGTGGATGCTCCTCTCTGTATAGTGGTGTGGATGCTCCTCTCTGTATAGTGGTGTGGATGCTCCTCTCTGTATAGTGGTGTGGATGCTCCTCTCTGTATAGTGGGGGTGGATGCTCCTCTCCTCTCTGTATAGTGGTGTGGATGCTCCTCTGTGTATAGTGGTGTGGATGCTCCTCTCTGTATAGTGGGGGTGGATGCTCCTCTCTGTATAGTGGGGGTGGATGCTCCTCTCTGTATAGTGGTGTGGATGTTCCTCTCTGTATAGTGGGGTGGATGTTCCTCTATGTATAGTGGGGGTGAATGCTCCTCTCTGTATAGTGGGGTGATTGTTCCTCTCTGTATAGTGGTGTGGATGCTCCTCTCTGTATAGTGGGTGTGGATGCTCCTCTCTGTATAGTGGTGTGGATGCTCCTCTCTGTATAGTGGGGGTGGATGCTCCTCTCTGTATAGTGGGTGTGGATGTTCCTCTCTGTATAGTGGTGTGGATGCTCCTCTCTGTATAGTGGGGGTGAATGCTCCTCTCTGTATAGTGGGGTGGATGTTCCTCTATGTATAGTGGGGGTGAATGCTCCTCTCTGTATAGTGGGGTGGATGTTCCTCTATGTATAGTGGGTGTGGATGCTCCTCTCTGTATAGTGTGGTGGATGTTCCTCTATGTATAGTGGGGTGAATGTTCCTCTCTGTATAGTGGGGGTGAATGCTCCTCTCTGTATAGTGGTGTGGATGTTCCTCTCTGTATAGTGGGGGTGAGTGCTCCTCTCTGTATAGTGGTGTGGATGCTCCTCTCTGTATAGTGGGGGTGGATGCTCCTCTCTGTATAGTGGGGTGGATGCTCCTCTCTGTATAGTGGGGGTGGATGCTCCTCTCTGTATAGTGGGTGTGGATGCTCCTCTCTGTATAGTGGGGTGGATGCTCCTCTCTGTATAGTGGTGTGGATGCTCCTCTCTGTATAGTGGGTGTGGATGCTCCTCTCTGTATAGTGGGGGTGAATGCTCCTCTCTGTATAGTGGGGGTGGATGCTCCTCTCTGTATAGTGGGGGTGAATGCTCCTCTCTGTATAGTGGAGGTGGATGCTCCTCTCTGTATAGTGGTGTGGATGCTCCTCTCTGTATAGTGGGAGTGGATGCTCCTCTCTGTATAGTGGGGGTGAATGCTCCTCTCTGTATAGTGGAGGTGGATGCTCCTCCCTGTATAGTGGGGTTGGATGTTCCTCTCTGTATAGTGGGGGTGAATGCTCCTCTCTGTATAGTGGTGTGGATGCTCCTCTCTGTATAGTGGGGGTGGATGCTCCTCTCTGTATAGTGGGGGTGGATGCTCCTCTCTGTATAGTGGGGGTGGATGCTCCTCTCTGTATAGTGGGGGTAGATGCTCCTCTCTGTATAGTGGGGGTGGATGCTCCTCTCTGTATAGTGGGAGTGGATGCTCCTCTCTGTATAGTGGTGTGGATGCTCCTCTCTGTATAGTGGTGTGGATGCTCCTCTCTGTATAGTGGGGGTAGATGCTCCTCTCCTCTCTGTATAGTGGGTGTGGATGCTCCTCTGTGTATAGTGGTGTGGATGCTCCTCTCTGTATAGTGGTGTGGATGCTCCTCTCTGTATAGTGGGGGTGGATGCTCCTCTCCTCTCTGTATAGTGGTGTGGATGCTCCTCTGTGTATAGTGGTGTGGATGCTCCTCTCTGTATAGTGGGGGTGGATGCTCCTCTCTGTATAGTGGGTGTGGATGCTCCTCTCTGTATAGTGGTGTGGATGTTCCTCTCTGTATAGTGGGGTGGATGTTCCTCTATGTATAGTGGGGGTGAATGCTCCTCTCTGTATAGTGGGGTGATTGTTCCTCTCTGTATAGTGGTGTGGATGCTCCTCTCTGTATAGTGGGTGTGGATGCTCCTCTCTGTATAGTGGTGTGGATGCTCCTCTCTGTATAGTGGGGGTGGATGCTCCTCTCTGTATAGTGGGTGTGGATGTTCCTCTCTGTATAGTGGTGTGGATGCTCCTCTCTGTATAGTGGGGGTGAATGCTCCTCTCTGTATAGTGGGGTGGATGTTCCTCTATGTATAGTGGGGGTGAATGCTCCTCTCTGTATAGTGGGGTGGATGTTCCTCTATGTATAGTGGGTGTGAATGCTCCTCTCTGTATAGTGTGGTGGATGTTCCTCTATGTATAGTGGGGTGAATGTTCCTCTCTGTATAGTGGGGGTGAATGCTCCTCTCTGTATAGTGGTGTGGATGTTCCTCTCTGTATAGTGGGGGTGAGTGCTCCTCTCTGTATAGTGGTGTGGATGCTCCTCTCTGTATAGTGGGGGTGGATGCTCCTCTCTGTATAGTGGGGTGGATGCTCCTCTCTGTATAGTGGGGGTGGATGCTCCTCTCTGTATAGTGGGTGTGGATGCTCCTCTCTGTATAGTGGCGTGGATGCTCCTCTCTGTATAGTGGTGTGGATGCTCCTCTCTGTATAGTGGGGGTGGATGCTCCTCTCTGTATAGTGGGGGTGAATGCTCCTCTCTGTATAGTGGGGGTGGATGCTCCTCTCTGTATAGTGGGGGTGAATGCTCCTCTCTGTATAGTGGAGGTGGATGCTCCTCTCTGTATAGTGGTGTGGATGCTCCTCTCTGTATAGTGGGAGTGGATGCTCCTCTCTGTATAGTGGGGGTGAATGCTCCTCTCTGTATAGTGGAGGTGGATGCTCCTCCCTGTATAGTGGGGTTGGATGTTCCTCTCTGTATAGTGGGGGTGAATGCTCCTCTCTGTATAGTGGTGTGGATGCTCCTCTCTGTATAGTGGGGGTGGATGCTCCTCTCTGTATAGTGGGGGTGGATGCTCCTCTCTGTATAGTGGGGGTGGATGCTCCTCTCTGTATAGTGGGGGTAGATGCTCCTCTCTGTATAGTGGGGGTGGATGCTCCTCTCTGTATAGTGGGAGTGGATGCTTCTCTCTGTATAGTGGGGGTGGATGTTCCTCTATGTATAGTGGGCGGTGGATGCTCCTCTCTGTATAGTGGTGTGGATGTTCCTCTCTGTATAGTGGTGTGGATGTTCCTCTCTGTATAGTGGGGGTCGATGCCCCTCTCTGTATAGTGGGGTGATTGCTCCTCTCTGTATAGTGGGCGTGGATGCTCCTCTCTGTATAGTGGGGGTGGATGCTCCTCTCTGTATAGTGGGGGTGAATGCTCCTCTCTGTATAGTGGGGTGGATGCTCCTCTCTGTATAGTGGGGTGGATGCTCCTCTCTGTATAGTGGGTGTGGATGCTCCTCTCTGTGTAGTGGGGGTGGATGCTCCTCTCTGTATAGTGGAGTGGATGCTCCTCTCTGTATAGTGGGTGTGGATGCTCCTCTCTGTATAGTGGGTGTGGATGCTCCTCTCTGTATAGTGGGGGTGGATGTTCCTCTCTGTATAGTGGTGTGGATGCTCCTCTCTGTATAGTGGGGTGGATGCTCCTCTCTGTATAGTGGGTGTGGATGCTCCTCTCTGTATAGTGGGTGTGGATGCTCCTCTCTGTATAGTGGGGTGAATGCTCCTCTCTGTATAGTTGGGTGGATGCTCCTCTCTGTATAGTGGGTGTGGATGCTCCTCTCTGTATAGTGGGGTGGATGCTCCTCTCTGTATAGTGGGTGTGGATGCTCCTCTCAGTATAGTGGGGTGAATGCTCCTCTCTGTATAGTGGGGGTGCATGCTCCTCTCTGTATAGTGGGTGTGGATGCTCCTCTCTGTATAGTGGTGTGGATGCTCCTCTCTGTATAGTGGTGTGAATACTCCTCTCTGTATAGTGGGGGTGGATGCTCCTCTCTGTATAGTGGATGTGGATGTTCCTCTCTGTATAGTGGGAGTGGATGCACCTCTCTGTATAGTGGGGGTGAATGCTCCTCTCTGTATAGTGGTGTGGATGCTCCTCTCTGTATAGTGGTGTGGATGCTCCTCTCTGTATAGTGGGTGTGGATGCTCCTCTCTGTATAGTGGGGGTGGATGCTCCTCTCTGTATAGTGGGGGTGGATGCTCCTCTCTGTATAGTGGGGGTGGATGGTCCTCTCTGTATAGTGGGGGTAGATGCTCCTCTCTGTATAGTGGGAGTGGATGCTCCTCTCTGTATAGTGGGAGTGGATGCTCCTCTCTGTATAGTGGGAGTGGATGTTCCTCTATGTATAGTGGGTGTGGATGCTCCTCTCTGTATAGTGGGGTGGATGTTCCTCTCTGTATAGTGGTGTGGATGTTCCTCTCTGTATAGTGGGTGTGGATGCTCCTCTCTGTATAGTGGGGTGAATGCTCCTCTCTGCATAGTGGGTGTGGATGCTCCTCTCTGTATAGTGGGGGTGGATGCTCCTCTCTGTATAGTGGGGGTGAATGCTCCTCTCTGTATAGTGGGGTGGATGCTCCTCTCTGTATAGTGGTGTGGATGCTCCTCTCTGTATAGTGGGGGTGGATGCTCCTCTCTGTATAGTGGGTGTGAATGCTCCTCTCTGTATAGTGGTGTGGATGCTCCTCTCTGTATAGTGGGTGTGGATGCTCCTCTCTGTATAGTGGGGTGGATGCTCCTCTCTGTATAGTGGGGTGGATGTTCCTCTATGTATAGTGGGGTGGATGCTCCTCTCTGTATAGTGTAGTGGATGCTCCTCTCTGTATAGTGGGTGTGGATGCTCCTCTCTGTATAGTGGGGGTGGATGCTCCTCTCTGTATAGTGGGTGTGGATGCTCCTCTCTGTATAGTGGGAGTGGATGCTCCTCTCTGTATAGTTGTGTGGATGCTCCTCTCTGTATAGTGGGGGTAGATGCTCCTCTCTGTATAGTGGGGGTGGATGCTCCTCTCTGTATAGTGGTGTGGATGCTCCTCTCTGTATAGTGGGCGTGGATGCTCCTCTCTGTATAGTGGATGTGGATGTTCCTCTCTGTATAGTGGGGGTGGATGCACCTCTCTGTATAGTGGGGGTGAATGCTCCTCTCTGTATAGTGGGGTGAATGCTCCTCTCTGTATAGTGGGGTGGATGCTCCTCTCTGTATAGTGGGGGTGGATGCTCCTCTCTGTATAGTGGGGTGGATGCTCCTCTCTGTATAGTGAAGGTGGATGCTCCTCTCTGTATAGTGGGGTGGATGCTCCTCTCTGTATAGTGGGCGTGGATGCTCCTCTCTGTATAGTGGAGTGGATGCTCCTCTCTGTATAGTGGGTGTGGATGCTCCTCTCTGTATAGTGGTGTGGATGCTCCTCTCTGTATAGTGGGGGTGGATGCTCCTCGCTGTATAGTGGAGTGGATGCTCCTCTCTGTATAGTGGGGGTAGATGCTCCTCTCTGTATAGTTGGGTGGATGCTCCTCTCTGTATAGTGGGGGTGGATGCTCCTCTCTGTATAGTGGTGTGGATGCTCCTCTCTGTATAGTGGCGTGGATGCTCCTCTCTGTATAGTGGGGGTGGATGCTCCTCTCTGTATAGTGGGGTGGATGTTCCTCTCTGTATAGTGGGTGTGGATGCTCCTCTCTGTATAGTGGGTGTGGATGCTCCTCTCTGTATAGTGGGTGTGGATGCTCCTCTCTGTATAGTGGTGGTGGATGCTCCTCTCTGTATAGTGGGTGTGGATGCTCCTCTATGTATAGTGGGTGTGGATGCTCCTCTCTGTATAGTGGGGGTGGATGCTCCTCTCTGTATAGTGGTGTGGATGTTCCTCTCTGTATAGTGGGTGTGGATGTTCCTCTCTGTATAGTGGTGTGGATGCTCCTCTCTGTATAGTGGGGTGGATGTTCCTCTCTGTATAGTGGGGGTGGATGCTCCTCTCTGTATAGTGGGGGTGGATGCTCCTCTCTGTATAGTGGGAGTGGATGCTCCTCTCTGTATAGTGGGTGTGGATGCTCCTCTCTGTATAGTGGTGTGGATGCTCCTCTCTGTATAGTGGTGTGGATGCTCCTCTCTGTATAGTGGTGTGGATGCTCCTCTCTGTATAGTGGCGTGGATGCTCCTCTCTGTATAGTGGGGGTAGATGCTCCTCTCTGTATAGTGGGCGTGGATGCTCCTCTCTGTATAGTGGTGTGGATGCTCCTCTCTGTATAGTGGAGTGGATGCTCCTCTCTGTATAGTGGGGGTGGATGCTCCTCTCTGTATAGTGGGGTGGATGCTCCTCTCTGTATAGTGGTGTGGATGCTCCTCTCTGTATAGTGGGGTGGATGCACCTCTCTGTATAGTGTTGTGGATGTTCCTCTCTGTATAGTGGTGTGGATGCTCCTCTCTGTATAGTGGTGTGGATGCTCCTCTCTGTATAGTGGGTGTGGATGCTCCTCTCTGTATAGTGGGGGTGGATGCTCCTCTCTGTATAGTGGCGTGGATGCTCCTCTCTGTATAGTGGGGTGAATGCTCCTCTCTGTATAGTGGGAGTGGATGCTCCTCTCTGTATAGTGGCGTGGATGCTCCTCTCTGTATAGTGGTGTGGATGCTCCTCTCTGTATAGTGGTATGGATGCTCCTCTCTGTATAGTGGTGTGGATGCTCCTCTCTGTATAGTGGGGGTGGATGCTCCTCTCCTCTCTGTATAGTGGTGTGGATGCTCCTCTGTGTATAGTGGTGTGGATGCTCCTCTCTGTATAGTGGGGGTGGATGCTCCTCTCTGTATAGTGGGTGTGGATGCTCCTCTCTGTATAGTGGTGTGGATGTTCCTCTCTGTATAGTGGTGTGGATGTTCCTCTCTGTATAGTGGTGTGGATGTTCCTCTCTGTATAGTGGGGGTCGATGCCCCTCTCTGTATAGTGGTGTGGATGCTCCTCTCTGTATAGTGGGGGTGGATGCTCCTCTCTGTATAGTGGGGGTGGATGCTCCTCTCTGTATAGTGGGGGTGAATGCTCCTCTCTGTATAGTGGTGTGGATGCTCCTCTCTGTATAGTGGTGTGGATGCTCCTCTCTGTATAGTGGGTGTGGATGCTCCTCTCTGTATAGTGGGTGTGGATGCTCCTCTCTGTATAGTGGAGTGGATGCTCCTCTCTGTATAGTGGGTGTGGATGCTCCTCTCTGTATAGTGGGGGTGGATGCTCCTCTCTGTATAGTGGGGTGAATGCTCCTCTCTGTATAGTGGGGGTGGATGTTCCTCTCTGTATAGTGGAGTGGATGCTCCTCTCTGTATAGTGGTGTGAATGCTCCTTTCTGTATAGTGGGGGTGGATGCTCCTCTCTGTATAGTGGGTGTGGATGCTCCTCTCTGTATAGTGGGGTGAATGCTCCTCTCTGTATAGTTGGGTGGATGCTCCTCTCTGTATAGTGGTGTGGATGCTCCTCTCTGTATAGTGGGGTGGATGCTCCTCTCTGTATAGTGGGTGTGGATGCTCCTCTCTGTATAGTGGGGTGAATGCTCCTCTCTGTATAGTGGGGGTGCATGCTCCTCTCTGTATAGTGGGTGTGGATGCTCCTCTCTGTATAGTGGTGTGGATGCTCCTCTCTGTATAGTGGTGTGGATACTCCTCTCTGTATAGTGGGGGTGGATGCTCCTCTCTGTATAGTGGATGTGGATGTTCCTCTCTGTATAGTGGGTGTGGATGCACCTCTCTGTATAGTGGGGGTGAATGCTCCTCTCTGTATAGTGGTGTGGATGCTCCTCTCTGTATAGTGGTGTGGATGCTCCTCTCTGTATAGTGGGTGTGGATGCTCCTCTCTGTATAGTGGGGTGGATGCTCCTCTCTGTATAGTGAAGGTGGATGCTCCTCTCTGTATAGTGGAGTGGATGCTCCTCTCTGTATAGTGGGGGTGGATGCTCCTCTCTGTATAGTGGGTGTGGATGCTCCTCTCTGTATAGTGGGAGTGGATGCTCCGCTCTGTATAGTGGGGGTGAATGCTCCTCTCTGTATAGTGGGGTGGATGCTCCTCTCTGTATAGTGGTGTGGATGCTCCTCTCTGTATAGTGGGGGTGGATGCTCCTCTCTGTATAGTGGGAGTGGATGCTCCTCTCTGTATAGTGGGGTGGATGCTCCTCTCTGTATAGTGGGCGTGGATGCTCCTCTCTGTATAGTGGGGGTGGATGCTCCTCTCTGTATAGTGGTGTGGATGCTCCTCTCTGTATAGTGGGTGTGGATGCTCCTCTCTGTATAGTGGAGTGGATGCTCCTCTCTGTATAGTGGGTGTGGATGCTCCTCTCTGTATAGTGGGGTGAATGCTCCTCTCTGTATAGTGGTGTGGATGCTCCTCTCTGTATAGTGGTGTGGATGCTCCTCTCTGTATAGTGTTGTGGATGTTCCTCTCTGTATAGTGGTGTGGATGCTCCTCTCTGTATAGTGGTGTGGATGCTCCTCTCTGTATAGTGGGGGTGGATGCTCCTCTCTGTATAGTGGGGGTGGATGCTCCTCTCTGTATAGTGGCGTGGATGCTCCTCTCTGTATAGTGGGGTGGATGCTCCTCTCTGTATAGTGGGAGTGGATGCTCCTCTCTGTATAGTGGCGTGGATGCTCCTCTCTGTATAGTGGGGTGGATGCTCCTCTCTGTATAGTGGTGTGGATGCTCCTCTCTGTATAGTGGTGTGGATGCTCCTCTCTGTATAGTGGGGGTGGATGCTCCTCTCCTCTCTGTATAGTGGTGTGGATGCTCCTCTGTGTATAGTGGTGTGGATGCTCCTCTCTGTATAGTGGGCGTGGATGCTCCTCTCTGTATAGTGGGTGTGGATGCTCCTCTCTGTATAGTGGTGTGGATGCTCCTCTCTGTATAGTGGGTGTGGATGCTCCTCTCTGTATAGTGGGGTGGATGCTCCTCTCTGTATAGTGAAGGTGGATGCTCCTCTCTGTATAGTGGAGTGGATGCTCCTCTCTGTATAGTGGGGGTGGATGCTCCTCTCTGTATAGTGGGTGTGGATGCTCCTCTCTGTATAGTGGGAGTGGATGCTCCGCTCTGTATAGTGGGGGTGAATGCTCCTCTCTGTATAGTGGGGTGGATGCTCCTCTCTGTATAGTGGTGTGGATGCTCCTCTCTGTATAGTGGGGGTGGATGCTCCTCTCTGTATAGTGGGAGTGGATGCTCCTCTCTGTATAGTGGGGTGGATGCTCCTCTCTGTATAGTGGGCGTGGATGCTCCTCTCTGTATAGTGGGGGTGGATGCTCCTCTCTGTATAGTGGTGTGGATGCTCCTCTCTGTATAGTGGGTGTGGATGCTCCTCTCTGTATAGTGGAGTGGATGCTCCTCTCTGTATAGTGGGTGTGGATGCTCCTCTCTGTATAGTGGGGTGAATGCTCCTCTCTGTATAGTGGTGTGGATGCTCCTCTCTGTATAGTGGGGTGGATGCTCCTCTCTGTATAGTGTTGTGGATGTTCCTCTCTGTATAGTGGTGTGGATGCTCCTCTCTGTATAGTGGTGTGGATGCTCCTCTCTGTATAGTGGGGGTGGATGCTCCTCTCTGTATAGTGGGGGTGGATGCTCCTCTCTGTATAGTGGCGTGGATGCTCCTCTCTGTATAGTGGGGTGGATGCTCCTCTCTGTATAGTGGGAGTGAATGCTCCTCTCTGTATAGTGGCGTGGATGCTCCTCTCTGTATAGTGGTGTGGATGCTCCTCTCTGTATAGTGGTGTGGATGCTCCTCTCTGTATAGTGGGGTGGATGCTCCTCTCTGTATAGTGGGGGTGGATGCTCCTCTCCTCTCTGTATAGTGGTGTGGATGCTCCTCTGTGTATAGTGGTGTGGATGCTCCTCTCTGTATAGTGGGCGTGGATGCTCCTCTCTGTATAGTGGGTGTGGATGCTCCTCTCTGTATAGTGGTGTGGATGTTCCTCTCTGTATAGTGGGGTGGATGTTCCTCTATGTATAGTGGGGGTGAATGCTCCTCTCTGTATAGTGGGGTGGATGTTCCTCTCTGTATAGTGGTGTGGATGCTCCTCTCTGTATAGTGGGTGTGGATGCTCCTCTCTGTATAGTGGGAGTGGATGCTCCTCTCTGTATAGTGGGTGTGGATGTTCCTCTCTGTATAGTGGTGTGGATGCTCCTCTCTGTATAGTGGGGGTGAATGCTCCTCTCTGTATAGTGGGGTGAATGTTCCTCTATGTATAGTGGGGGTGAATGCTCCTCTCTGTATAGTGGAGTGGATGTTCCTCTATGTATAGTGGGGGTGGATGCTCCTCTCTGTATAGTGTGGTGGATGTTCCTCTATGTATAGTGGGGTGAATGTTCCTCTCTGTATAGTGGGGGTGAATGCTCCTCTCTGTATAGTGGGTGTGGATGCTCCTCTCTGTATAGTGGTGTGGATGTTCCTCTCTGTATAGTGGGGTGGATGTTCCTCTATGTATAGTGGGGGTGAATGCTCCTCTCTGTATAGTGGGGTGGATGTTCCTCTCTGTATAGTGGTGTGGATGCTCCTCTCTGTATAGTGGGTGTGGATGCTCCTCTCTGTATAGTGGTGTGGATGCTCCTCTCTGTATAGTGGGAGTGGATGCTCCTCTCTGTATAGTGGGTGTGGATGTTCCTCTCTGTATAGTGGTGTGGATGCTCCTCTCTGTATAGTGGGGGTGAATGCTCCTCTCTGTATAGTGGGGTGAATGTTCCTCTATGTATAGTGGGGGTGAATGCTCCTCTCTGTATAGTGGAGTGGATGTTCCTCTATGTATAGTGGGGGTGGATGCTCCTCTCTGTATAGTGTGGTGGATGTTCCTCTATGTATAGTGGGGTGAATGTTCCTCTCTGTATAGTGGGGGTGAATGCTCCTCTCTGTATAGTGGGTGTGGATGCTCCTCTCTGTATAGTGGTGTGGATGTTCCTCTCTGTATAGTGGGGGTCGATGCCCCTCTCTGTATAGTGGGGTGGATGCTCCTCTCTGTATAGTGGGGGTGGATGCTCCTCTCTGTATAGTGGGTGTGGATGCTCCTCTCTGTATAGTGGGGGTGAATGCTCCTCTCTGTATAGTGGGGTGGATGCTCCTCTCTGTATAGTGGTGTGGATGCTCCTCTCTGTATAGTGGGAGTGGATGCTCCTCTCTGTATAGTGGGAGTGGATGCTCCTCTCTGTATAGTGGGGTGGATGCTCCTCTCTGTATAGTGGGCGTGGATGCTCCTCTCTGTATAGTGGGAGTGGATGCTCCTCTCTGTATAGTGGTGTGGATGCTCCTCTCTGTATAGTGGGTGTGGATGCTCCTCTCTGTATAGTGGAGTGGATGCTCCTCTCTGTATAGTGGGTGTGGATGCTCCTCTCTGTATAGTGGGGTGAATGCTCCTCTCTGTATAGTGGTGTGGATGCTCCTCTCTGTATAGTGGGGTGGGTGCTCCTCTCTGTATAGTGTTGTGGATGTTCCTCTCTGTATAGTGGTGTGGATGCTCCTCTCTGTATAGTGGTGTGGATGCTCCTCTCTGTATAGTGGGGGTGGATGCTCCTCTCTGTATAGTGGGGGTGGATGCTCCTCTCTGTATAGTGGCGTGGATGCTCCTCTCTGTATAGTGGGGTGGATGCTCCTCTCTGTATAGTGGGAGTGAATGCTCCTCTCTGTATAGTGGCGTGGATGCTCCTCTCTGTATAGTGGTGTGGATGCTCCTCTCTGTATAGTGGTGTGGATGCTCCTCTCTGTATAGTGGTGTGGATGCTCCTCTCTGTATAGTGGGGGTGGATGCTCCTCTCCTCTCTGTATAGTGGTGTGGATGTTCCTCTATGTATAGTGGGGTGAATGTTCCTCTCTGTATAGTGGGGGTGAATGCTCCTCTCTGTATAGTGGCGTGGATGTTCCTCTCTGTATAGTGGGGGTGAGTGCTCCTCTCTGTATAGTGGGGGTGGATGCTCCTCTCTGTATAGTGGGGTGGATGCTCCTCTCTGTATAGTGGGGGTGGATGCTCCTCTCTGTATAGTGGGTGTGGATGCTCCTCTCTGTATAGTGGTGTGGATGCTCCTCTCTGTATAGTGGTGTGGATGCTCCTCTCTGTATAGTGGAGGTGGATGCTCCTCCCTGTATAGTGGGGTTGGATGTTCCTCTCTGTATAGTGGGGGTGAATGCTCCTCTCTGTATAGTGGTGTGGATGCTCCTCTCTGTATAGTGGGAGTGGATGCTCCTCTCTGTATAGTGGGGGTGGATGCTCCTCTCTGTATAGTGGGGGTGGATGCTCCTCTCTGTATAGTGGGGGTAGATGCTCCTCTCTGTATAGTGGGGGTGGATGCTCCTCTCTGTATAGTGGGAGTGGATGCTCCTCTCTGTATAGTGGGGGTGGATGTTCCTCTATGTATAGTGGGCGGTGGATGCTCCTCTCTGTATAGTGGTGTGGATGTTCCTCTCTGTATAGTGGTGTGGATGTTCCTCTCTGTATAGTGGGGGTCGATGCCCCTCTCTGTATAGTGGGGTGGATGCTCCTCTCTGTATAGTGGGGGTGGATGCTCCTCTCTGTATAGTGGGGGTGGATGCTCCTCTCTGTATAGTGGGGGTGAATGCTCCTCTCTGTATAGTGGTGTGGATGCTCCTCTCTGTATAGTGGTGTGGATGCTCCTCTCTGTATAGTGGGTGTGGATGCTCCTCTCTGTATAGTGGGTGTGGATGCTCCTCTCTGTATAGTGGAGTGGATGCTCCTCTCTGTATAGTGGGTGTGGATGCTCCTCTCTGTATAGTGGGGGTGGATGCTCCTCTCTGTATAGTGGGGTGAATGCTCCTCTCTGTATAGTGGGGGTGGATGTTCCTCTCTGTATAGTGGAGTGGATGCTCCTCTCTGTATAGTGGTGTGAATGCTCCTTTCTGTATAGTGGGGGTGGATGCTCCTCTCTGTATAGTGGGTGTGGATGCTCCTCTCTGTATAGTGGGGTGAATGCTCCTCTCTGTATAGTTGGGTGGATGCTCCTCTCTGTATAGTGGTGTGGATGCTCCTCTCTGTATAGTGGGGTGGATGCTCCTCTCTGTATAGTGGGTGTGGATGCTCCTCTCTGTATAGTGGGGTGAATGCTCCTCTCTGTATAGTGGGGGTGCATGCTCCTCTCTGTATAGTGGGTGTGGATGCTCCTCTCTGTATAGTGGTGTGGATGCTCCTCTCTGTATAGTGGTGTGGATACTCCTCTCTGTATAGTGGGGGTGGATGCTCCTCTCTGTATAGTGGATGTGGATGTTCCTCTCTGTATAGTGGGTGTGGATGCACCTCTCTGTATAGTGGGGGTGAATGCTCCTCTCTGTATAGTGGTGTGGATGCTCCTCTCTGTATAGTGGTGTGGATGCTCCTCTCTGTATAGTGGGTGTGGATGCTCCTCTCTGTATAGTGGGGTGGATGCTCCTCTCTGTATAGTGAAGGTGGATGCTCCTCTCTGTATAGTGGAGTGGATGCTCCTCTCTGTATAGTGGGCGTGGATGCTCCTCTCTGTATAGTGGGTGTGGATGCTCCTCTCTGTATAGTGGGAGTGGATGCTCCGCTCTGTATAGTGGGGGTGAATGCTCCTCTCTGTATAGTGGGGTGGATGCTCCTCTCTGTATAGTGGTGTGGATGCTCCTCTCTGTATAGTGGGGGTGGATGCTCCTCTCTGTATAGTGGGAGTGGATGCTCCTCTCTGTATAGTGGGGTGGATGCTCCTCTCTGTATAGTGGGCGTGGATGCTCCTCTCTGTATAGTGGGGGTGGATGCTCCTCTCTGTATAGTGGTGTGGATGCTCCTCTCTGTATAGTGGGTGTGGATGCTCCTCTCTGTATAGTGGAGTGGATGCTCCTCTCTGTATAGTGGGTGTGGATGCTCCTCTCTGTATAGTGGGGTGAATGCTCCTCTCTGTATAGTGGTGTGGATGCTCCTCTCTGTATAGTGGTGTGGATGCTCCTCTCTGTATAGTGTTGTGGATGTTCCTCTCTGTATAGTGGTGTGGATGCTCCTCTCTGTATAGTGGTGTGGATGCTCCTCTCTGTATAGTGGGGGTGGATGCTCCTCTCTGTATAGTGGGGGTGGATGCTCCTCTCTGTATAGTGGCGTGGATGCTCCTCTCTGTATAGTGGGGTGGATGCTCCTCTCTGTATAGTGGGAGTGGATGCTCCTCTCTGTATAGTGGCGTGGATGCTCCTCTCTGTATAGTGGGGTGGATGCTCCTCTCTGTATAGTGGTGTGGATGCTCCTCTCTGTATAGTGGTGTGGATGCTCCTCTCTGTATAGTGGGGGTGGATGCTCCTCTCCTCTCTGTATAGTGGTGTGGATGCTCCTCTGTGTATAGTGGTGTGGATGCTCCTCTCTGTATAGTGGGCGTGGATGCTCCTCTCTGTATAGTGGGTGTGGATGCTCCTCTCTGTATAGTGGTGTGGATGCTCCTCTCTGTATAGTGGGTGTGGATGCTCCTCTCTGTATAGTGGGGTGGATGCTCCTCTCTGTATAGTGAAGGTGGATGCTCCTCTCTGTATAGTGGAGTGGATGCTCCTCTCTGTATAGTGGGGGTGGATGCTCCTCTCTGTATAGTGGGTGTGGATGCTCCTCTCTGTATAGTGGGAGTGGATGCTCCGCTCTGTATAGTGGGGGTGAATGCTCCTCTCTGTATAGTGGGGTGGATGCTCCTCTCTGTATAGTGGTGTGGATGCTCCTCTCTGTATAGTGGGGGTGGATGCTCCTCTCTGTATAGTGGGAGTGGATGCTCCTCTCTGTATAGTGGGGTGGATGCTCCTCTCTGTATAGTGGGCGTGGATGCTCCTCTCTGTATAGTGGGGGTGGATGCTCCTCTCTGTATAGTGGTGTGGATGCTCCTCTCTGTATAGTGGGTGTGGATGCTCCTCTCTGTATAGTGGAGTGGATGCTCCTCTCTGTATAGTGGGTGTGGATGCTCCTCTCTGTATAGTGGGGTGAATGCTCCTCTCTGTATAGTGGTGTGGATGCTCCTCTCTGTATAGTGGGGTGGATGCTCCTCTCTGTATAGTGTTGTGGATGTTCCTCTCTGTATAGTGGTGTGGATGCTCCTCTCTGTATAGTGGTGTGGATGCTCCTCTCTGTATAGTGGGGGTGGATGCTCCTCTCTGTATAGTGGGGGTGGATGCTCCTCTCTGTATAGTGGCGTGGATGCTCCTCTCTGTATAGTGGGGTGTATGCTCCTCTCTGTATAGTGGGAGTGAATGCTCCTCTCTGTATAGTGGCGTGGATGCTCCTCTCTGTATAGTGGTGTGGATGCTCCTCTCTGTATAGTGGTGTGGATGCTCCTCTCTGTATAGTGGTGTGGATGCTCCTCTCTGTATAGTGGGGGTGGATGCTCCTCTCCTCTCTGTATAGTGGTGTGGATGCTCCTCTGTGTATAGTGGTGTGGATGCTCCTCTCTGTATAGTGGGCGTGGATGCTCCTCTCTGTATAGTGGGTGTGGATGCTCCTCTCTGTATAGTGGTGTGGATGTTCCTCTCTGTATAGTGGGGTGGATGTTCCTCTATGTATAGTGGGGGTGAATGCTCCTCTCTGTATAGTGGGGTGGATGTTCCTCTCTGTATAGTGGTGTGGATGCTCCTCTCTGTATAGTGGGTGTGGATGCTCCTCTCTGTATAGTGGGAGTGGATGCTCCTCTCTGTATAGTGGGTGTGGATGTTCCTCTCTGTATAGTGGTGTGGATGCTCCTCTCTGTATAGTGGGGGTGAATGCTCCTCTCTGTATAGTGGGGTGAATGTTCCTCTATGTATAGTGGGGGTGAATGCTCCTCTCTGTATAGTGGAGTGGATGTTCCTCTATGTATAGTGGGGGTGGATGCTCCTCTCTGTATAGTGTGGTGGATGTTCCTCTATGTATAGTGGGGTGAATGTTCCTCTCTGTATAGTGGGGGTGAATGCTCCTCTCTGTATAGTGGGTGTGGATGCTCCTCTCTGTATAGTGGTGTGGATGTTCCTCTCTGTATAGTGGGGTGGATGTTCCTCTATGTATAGTGGGGGTGAATGCTCCTCTCTGTATAGTGGGGTGGATGTTCCTCTCTGTATAGTGGTGTGGATGCTCCTCTCTGTATAGTGGGTGTGGATGCTCCTCTCTGTATAGTGGTGTGGATGCTCCTCTCTGTATAGTGGGAGTGGATGCTCCTCTCTGTATAGTGTTGTGGATGTTCCTCTCTGTATAGTGGTGTGGATGCTCCTCTCTGTATAGTGGGGGTGAATGCTCCTCTCTGTATAGTGGGGTGAATGTTCCTCTATGTATAGTGGGGGTGAATGCTCCTCTCTGTATAGTGGAGTGGATGTTCCTCTATGTATAGTGGGTGTGGATGCTCCTCTCTGTATAGTGTGGTGGATGTTCCTCTATGTATAGTGGGGTGAATGTTCCTCTCTGTATAGTGGGGGTGAATGCTCCTCTCTGTATAGTGGGTGTGGATGCTCCTCTCTGTATAGTGGTGTGGATGTTCCTCTCTGTATAGTGGGGGTCGATGCCCCTCTCTGTATAGTGGGGTGGATGCTCCTCTCTGTATAGTGGGGGTGGATGCTCCTCTCTGTATAGTGGGTGTGGATGCTCCTCTCTGTATAGTGGGGGTGAATGCTCCTCTCTGTATAGTGGGGTGGATGCTCCTCTCTGTATAGTGGTGTGGATGCTCCTCTCTGTATAGTGGGGGTGGATGCTCCTCTCTGTATAGTGGGAGTGGATGCTCCTCTCTGTATAGTGGGGTGGATGCTCCTCTCTGTATAGTGGGCGTGGATGCTCCTCTCTGTATAGTGGGGGTGGATGCTCCTCTCTGTATAGTGGTGTGGATGCTCCTCTCTGTATAGTGGGTGTGGATGCTCCTCTCTGTATAGTGGAGTGGATGCTCCTCTCTGTATAGTGGGTGTGGATGCTCCTCTCTGTATAGTGGGGTGAATGCTCCTCTCTGTATAGTGGTGTGGATGCTCCTCTCTGTATAGTGGGGTGGATGCTCCTCTCTGTATAGTGTTGTGGATGTTCCTCTCTGTATAGTGGTGTGGATGCTCCTCTCTGTATAGTGGTGTGGATGCTCCTCTCTGTATAGTGGGGGTGGATGCTCCTCTCTGTATAGTGGGGGTGGATGCTCCTCTCTGTATAGTGGCGTGGATGCTCCTCTCTGTATAGTGGTGTGGATGCTCCTCTCTGTATAGTGGGAGTGAATGCTCCTCTCTGTATAGTGGCGTGGATGCTCCTCTCTGTATAGTGGTGTGGATGCTCCTCTCTGTATAGTGGTGTGGATGCTCCTCTCTGTATAGTGGTGTGGATGCTCCTCTCTGTATAGTGGGGGTGGATGCTCCTCTCCTCTCTGTATAGTGGTGTGGATGCTCCTCTGTGTATAGTGGTGTGGATGCTCCTCTCTGTATAGTGGGCGTGGATGCTCCTCTCTGTATAGTGGGTGTGGATGCTCCTCTCTGTATAGTGGTGTGGATGTTCCTCTCTGTATAGTGGGGTGGATGTTCCTCTATGTATAGTGGGGGTGAATGCTCCTCTCTGTATAGTGGGGTGGATGTTCCTCTCTGTATAGTGGTGTGGATGCTCCTCTCTGTATAGTGGGTGTGGATGCTCCTCTCTGTATAGTGGGAGTGGATGCTCCTCTCTGTATAGTGGGTGTGGATGTTCCTCTCTGTATAGTGGTGTGGATGCTCCTCTCTGTATAGTGGGGGTGAATGCTCCTCTCTGTATAGTGGGGTGAATGTTCCTCTATGTATAGTGGGGGTGAATGCTCCTCTCTGTATAGTGGAGTGGATGTTCCTCTATGTATAGTGGGGGTGGATGCTCCTCTCTGTATAGTGTGGTGGATGTTCCTCTATGTATAGTGGGGTGAATGTTCCTCTCTGTATAGTGGGGGTGAATGCTCCTCTCTGTATAGTGGGTGTGGATGCTCCTCTCTGTATAGTGGTGTGGATGTTCCTCTCTGTATAGTGGGGTGGATGTTCCTCTATGTATAGTGGGGGTGAATGCTCCTCTCTGTATAGTGGGGTGGATGTTCCTCTCTGTATAGTGGTGTGGATGCTCCTCTCTGTATAGTGGGTGTGGATGCTCCTCTCTGTATAGTGGTGTGGATGCTCCTCTCTGTATAGTGGGAGTGGATGCTCCTCTCTGTATAGTGGGTGTGGATGTTCCTCTCTGTATAGTGGTGTGGATGCTCCTCTCTGTATAGTGGGGGTGAATGCTCCTCTCTGTATAGTGGGGTGAATGTTCCTCTATGTATAGTGGGGGTGAATGCTCCTCTCTGTATAGTGGAGTGGATGTTCCTCTATGTATAGTGGGGGTGGATGCTCCTCTCTGTATAGTGTGGTGGATGTTCCTCTATGTATAGTGGGGTGAATGTTCCTCTCTGTATAGTGGGGGTGAATGCTCCTCTCTGTATAGTGGGTGTGGATGCTCCTCTCTGTATAGTGGTGTGGATGTTCCTCTCTGTATAGTGGGGGTCGATGCCCCTCTCTGTATAGTGGGGTGGATGCTCCTCTCTGTATAGTGGGGGTGGATGCTCCTCTCTGTATAGTGGGTGTGGATGCTCCTCTCTGTATAGTGGGGGTGAATGCTCCTCTCTGTATAGTGGGGTGGATGCTCCTCTCTGTATAGTGGTGTGGATGCTCCTCTCTGTATAGTGGGTGTGGATGCTCCTCTCTGTATAGTGGGTGTGGATGCTCCTCTCTGTATAGTGGAGTGGATGCTCCTCTCTGTATAGTGGGTGTGGATGCTCCTCTCTGTATAGTGGGTGTGGATGCTCCTCTCTGTATAGTGGGGTGAATGCTCCTCTCTGTATAGTGGGGGTGGATGTTCCTCTCTGTATAGTGGTGTGGATGCTCCTCTCTGTATAGTTGGGTGGATGCTCCTCTCTGTATAGTGGGGGTGGATGCTCCTCTCTGTATAGTGGGGGTGGATGCTCCTCTCTGTATAGTGGGGTGAATGCTCCTCTCTGTATAGTTGGGTGGATGCTCCTCTCTGTATAGTGGGTGTGGATGCTCCTCTCTGTATAGTGGCGTGGATGCTCCTCTCTGTATAGTGGGTGTGGATGCTCCTCTCTGTATAGTGGGGTGAATGCTCCTCTCTGTATAGTGGGGGTGCATGCTCCTCTCTGTATAGTGGGTGTGGATGCTCCTCTCTGTATAGTGGGGTGGATGCTCCTCTCTGTATAGTGGTGTGGATACTCCTCTCTGTATAGTGGGGGTGGATGCTCCTCTCTGTATAGTGGATGTGGATGTTCCTCTCTGTATAGTGGGGGTGGATGCACCTCTCTGTATAGTGGGGGTGAATGCTCCTCTCTGTATAGTGGTGTGGATGCTCCTCTCTGTATAGTGGGGTGGATGCTCCTCTCTGTATAGTGGGTGTGGATGCTCCTCTCTGTATAGTGGGCTGGATGCTCCTCTCTGTATAGTGAAGGTGGATGCTCCTCTCTGTATAGTTGGGTGGATGCTCCTCTCTGTATAGTGGGGGTGGATGCTCCTCTCTGTATAGTGGTGTGGATGCTCCTCTCTGTATAGTGGGAGTGGATGCTCCGCTCTGTATAGTGGGGGTGAATGCTCCTCTCTGTATAGTGGTGTGGATGCTCCTCTCTGTATAGTGGTGTTGATGCTCCTCTCTGTATAGTGGGGGTGGATGCTCCTCTCTGTATAGTGGGAGTGGATGCTCCTCTCTGTATAGTGGTGTGGATGCTCCTCTCTGTATAGTGGGGGTAGATGCTCCTCTCTGTATAGTGGTGTGGATGCTCCTCTCTGTATAGTGGGGGTGGATGCTCCTCTCTGTATAGTGGGGTGGATGCTCCTCTCTGTATAGTGGGAGTGGATGCTCCTCTCTGTATAGTGGGGGTGGATGCTCCTCTCTGTATAGTGGGGGTGGATGCTCCTCTCTGTATAGTGGTGTGGATGCTCCTCTCTGTATAGTGGGTGTGGATGCTCCTCTCTGTATAGTGGGGGTGGATGCTCCTCTCTGTATAGTGGGGGTGGATGCTCCTCTCTGTATAGTGGTGTGGATGTTCCTCTCTGTATAGTGGGTGTGGATGTTCCTCTCTGTATAGTGGTGTGGATGCTCCTCTCTGTATAGTGGCGTGGATGTTCCTCTCTGTATAGTGGGGGTGGATCCTCCTCTCTGTATAGTGGTGTGGATGTTCCTCTCTGTATAGTGGGGGTGGATGCTCCTCTCTGTATAGTGGGGGTGGATGCTCCTCTCTGTATAGTGGTGTGGATGCTCCTCTCTGTATAGTGGTGTGGATGCTCCTCTCTGTATAGTGGGTGTGGATGCTCCTCTCTGTATAGTGGGTGTGGATGCTCCTCTCTGTATAGTGGTGTGGATGCTCCTCTCTGTATCGTGGGGTGGATGTTTCTCTCTGTATAGTGGGGGTGGATGCTCCTCTCTGTATAGTGGGGGTGGATGCTCCTCTCTGTATAGTGGGGGTGGATGCTCCTCTCTGTATAGTGTGGTGAATGCTCCTCTCTGTATAGTTGGGTGGATGCTCCTCTCTGTATAGTGGGTGTGGATGCTCCTCTCTGTATAGTGGGGTGGATGCTCCTCTCTGTATAGTGGGGGTGAATGCTCCTCTCTGTATAGTGGGGTGAATGCTCCTCTCTGTATAGTGGGTGTGGATGCTCCTCTCTGTATAGTGGGTGTGGATGCTCCTCTCTGTATAGTGGTGTGGATGCTCCTCTCTGTATAGTGGTGTGGATGCTCCTCTCTGTATAGTGGGGGTGGATGCTCCTCTCTGTATAGTGGATGTGGATGTTCCTCTCTGTATAGTGGGGGTGGATGCACCTCTCTGTATAGTGGGGGTGAATGCTCCTCTCTGTATAGTGGGGTGGATGCTCCTCTCTGTATAGTGGTGTGGATGCTCCTCTCTGTATAGTGGGGGTGGATGCTCCTCTCTGTATAGTGGTGTGGATGCTCCTCTCTGTATAGTGAAGGTGGATGCTCCTCTCTGTATAGTGGCGTGGATGCTCCTCTCTGTATAGTGGGGGTGGATGCTCCTCTCTGTATAGTGGAGTGGATGCTCCTCTCTGTATAGTGGGTGTGGATGCTCCTCTCTGTATAGTGGGGGTGAATGCTCCTCTCTGTATAGTGGGTGGATGCTCCTCTCTGTATAGTGGTGTGGATGCTCCTCTCTGTATAGTGGGTGTGGATGCTCCTCTCTGTATAGTGGGCGTGGATGCTCCTCTTTGTATAGTGGTGTGGATGCTCCTCTCTGTATAGTGGGGGTAGATGCTCCTCTCTGTATAGTGGTGTGGATGCTCCTCTCTGTATAGTGGGGCTGGATGCTCCTCTCTGTATAGTGGTGTGGATGCTCCTCTCTGTATAGTGGGGGTGGATGCTCCTCTCTGTATAGTGGGGGTGGATGCTCCTCTCTGTATAGTGGGGGTGGATGCTCCTCTCTGTATAGTGGGGTGAATGCTCCTCTCTGTATAGTGGGTGTGGATGCTCCTCTCTGTATAGTGGGGGTGGATTCTCCTCTCTGTATAGTGGGGGTGGATGCTCCTCTCTGTATAGTGGTGTGGATGTTCCTCTCTGTATAGTGGGTGTGGATGTTCCTCTCTGTATAGTGGTGTGGATGCTCCTCTCTGTATAGTGGGGTGGATGTTCCTCTCTGTATAGTGGGGGTGGATGCTCCTCTCTGTATAGTGTGGGTGGATGCTCCTCTCTGTATAGTGGGGGTGGATGCTCCTCTCTGTATAGTGGTGTGGATGCTCCTCTCTGTATAGTGGTGTGGATGCTCCTCTCTGTATAGTGGGGTGGATGCTCCTCTCTGTATAGTGGTGTGGATGCTCCTCTCTGTATAGTGGGGTGGATGCTCCTCTCTGTATAGTGGGGGTAGATGCTCCTCTCTGTATAGTGGGGGTGGATGCTCCTCTCTGTATAGTGGGTGGATGTTCCTCTATGTATAGTGGGGTGAATGTTCCACTCTGTATAGTGGGGGTGAATGCTCCTCTCTGTATAGTGGTGTGGATGTTCCTCTCTGTATAGTGGGGGTGGATGCTCCTCTCTGTATAGTGGTGTGGATGCTCCTCTCTGTATAGTGGGGGTGGATGCTCCTCTCTGTATAGTGGGGTGGATGCTCCTCTCTGTATAGTGGGGGTGGATGCTCCTCTCTGTATAGTGGGTGTGGATGCTCCTCTCTGTATAGTGGGGTGGATGCTCCTCTCTGTATAGTGGGGTGAATGCTCCTTTCTGTATAGTGGGCGTGGATGCTCCTCCCTGTATAGTGGGGTTGGGTGTTCCTCTCTGTATAGTGGGGGTGAATGCTCCTCTCTGTATAGTGGTGTGGATGCTCCTCTCTGTATAGTGGGGGTGGATGCTCCTCTCTGTATAGTGGGGGTGGATGCTCCTCTCTGTATAGTGGGGGTGGATGCTCCTCTCTGTATAGTGGGGGTAGATGCTCCTCTCTGTATAGTGGGAGTGGATGCTCCTCTCTGTATAGTGGGGTTGGATGTTCCTCTATGTATAGTGGGTCTGGATGTTCCTCTCTGTATAGTGGTGTGGATGTTCCTCTCTGTATAGTGGGGTGGATGCTCCTCTCTGTATAGTGGTGTGGATGCTCCTCTCTGTATAGTGGGGGTGGATGCTCCTCTCTGTATAGTGGGGGTGGATGCTCCTCTCTGTATAGTGGGGGTGAATGCTCCTCTCTGTATAGTGGTGTGGATGCTCCTCTCTGTATAGTGGGGGTGGATGCTCCTCTCTGTATAGTGGGGGTGGATGCTCCTCTCTGTATAGTGGGGTGAATGCTCCTCTCTGTATAGTTGGGTGGATGCTCCTCTCTGTATAGTGGGGGTGGATGCTCCTCTCTGTATAGTGGTGTGAATGCTCCTCTCTGTATAGTGGGGGTGGATGCTCCTCTCTGTATAGTGGGGTGAATGCTCCTCTCTGTATAGTGGGGGTGGATGCTCCTCTCTGTATAGTGGGTGTGGATGCTCCTCTCTGTATAGTGGGCTGGATGCTCCTCTCTGTATAGTGGTGTGGATGCTCCTCTCTGTATAGTGGGAGTGGATGCTCCTCTCTGTATAGTGGATGTGGATGTTCCTCTCTGTATAGTGGGGTGGATGCACCTCTCTGTATAGTGGGGGTGAATGCTCCTCTCTGTATAGTGGTGTGGATGCTCCTCTCTGTATAGTGGGGTGGATGCTCCTCTCTGTATAGTGGGGGTGGATGCTCCTCTCTGTATAGTGGGGTGGATGCCCTCTCTGTATAGTGAAGGTGGATGCTCCTCTCTGTATAGTGGGGTGGATGCTCCTCTCTGTATAGTGGGTGTGGATGCTCCTCTCTGTATAGTGGGGTGGATGCTCCTCTCTGTATAGTGGGTGTGGATGCTCCTCTCTGTATAGTGGGGGTGAATGCTCCTCTCTGTATAGTGGGGTGGATGCTCCTCTCTGTATAGTGGGGATGGATGCTCCTCTCTGTATAGTGGGGGTGGATGCTCCTCTCTGTATAGTGGGGTGGATGCTCCTCTCTGTATAGTGGGTGTGGATGCTCCTCTCTGTATAGTGGGGGTGAATGCTCCTCTCTGTATAGTGGGGTGGATGCTCCTCTCTGTATAGTGGTGTGGATGCTCCTCTCTGTATAGTGGGTGTGGATGCTCCTCTCTGTATAGTGGGAGTGGATGCTCCTCTCTGTATAGTGGTGTGGATGCTCCTCTCTGTATAGTGGGGGTAGATGCTCCTCTCTGTATAGTGGGGTGGATGCTCCTCTCTGTATAGTGGGTGTGGATGCTCCTCTCTGTATAGTGGGATGAATGCTCCTCTCTGTATAGTGGGGGTGGATGCTCCTCTCTGTATAGTGGGGGTGGATGCTCCTCTCTGTATAGTGGGGGTGGATGCTCCTCTCTGTATAGTGGGGTGGATGCTCCTCTCTGTATAGTGGGTGTGGATGCTCCTCTCTGTATAGTGGGGGTGGATGCTCCTCTCTGTATAGTGGTGTGGATGTTCCTCTCTGTATAGTGGGTGTGGATGTTCCTCTCTGTATAGTGGTGTGGATGCTCCTCTCTGTATAGTGGTGTGGATGTTCCTCTCTGTATAGTGGGGGTGGATGCTCCTCTCTGTATAGTGGGCGTGGATGCTCCTCTCTGTATAGTGGGGGTGGATGCTCCTCTCTGTATAGTGGGTGTGAATGCTCCTCTCTGTATAGTGGTGTGGATGCTCCTCTCTGTATAGTGGTGTGGATGCTCCTCTCTGTATAGTGGGGTGGATGCTCCTCTCTGTATAGTGGGGTGGATGCTCCTCTCTGTATAGTGGGGGTAGATGCTCCTCTCTGTATAGTGGGGGTGGATGCTCCTCTCTGTATAGTGGCGTGGATGCTCCTCTCTGTATAGTGGACTGGATGCTCCTCTCTGTATAGTGGGGGTGGATGCTCCTCTCTGTATAGTGGGGTGGATGCTCCTCTCTGTATAGTGGTGTGGATGCTCCTCTCTGTATAGTGGGGTGGATGCTCCTCTCTGTATAGTGGTGTGAATGTTCCTCTCTGTATAGTGGGGTGGTTGCTCCTCTCTGTATAGTGGGGTGGATGCTCCTCTCTGTATAGTGGGAGTGGATGCTCCTCTCTGTATAGTGGGGGTGGATGCTCCTCTCTGTATAGTGTGGATGCTCCTCTCTGTATAGTGGCGTGGATGCTCCTCTCTGTATAGTGGGCGTGGATGCTCCTCTCTGTATAGTGGGGTGGATGCTCCTCTCTGTATAGTGGTGTGGATGCTCCTCTCTGTATAGTGGTGTGGATGCTCCTCTCTGTATAGTGGCGTGGATGCTCCTCTCTGTATAGTGGGGGTGGATGCTCCTCTCCTCTCTGTATAGTGGTGTGGATGCTCCTCTATGTATAGTGGAGTGGATGCTCCTCTCTGTATAGTGGGGGTGGATGCTCCTCTCTGTATAGTGGGGGTAGATGCTCCTCTCTGTATAGTGGCGTGGATGTTCCTCTCTGTATAGTGGGGTGGATGTTCCTCTATGTATAGTGTGGGTGAATGCTCCTCTCTGTATAGTGGTGTGGATGTTCCTCTCTGTATAGTGGTGTGGATGCTCCTCTCTGTATAGTGGGTGTGGATGCTCCTCTCTGTATAGTGGGGTGGATGCTCCTCTCTGTATAGTGGGGTGGATGCTCCTCTCTGTATAGTGGGTGTGGATGTTCCTCTCTGTATAGTGGTGTGGATGCTCCTCTCTGTATAGTGGGGGTGAATGCTCCTCTCTGTATAGTGGGGTGAATGTTACTCTCTGTATAGTGGTGTGGATGCTCCTCTCTGTATAGTGGGTGTGGATGCTCCTCTCTGTATAGTGGGGTGGATGCTCCTCTCTGTATAGTTGGGTGGATGCTCCTCTCTGTATAGTGGGGGTGGATGCTCCTCTCTGTATAGTGGGTGTGGATGCTCCTCTCTGTATAGTGGGTGTGGATGTTCCTCTCTGTATAGTGGTGTGGATGCTCCTCTCTGTATAGTGGGTGTGGATGCTCCTCTCTGTATAGTGGGGTGAATGCTCCTCTCTGTATAGTGGGGTGGATGCTCCTCTCTGTATAGTGGGGTGGATGCTCCTCTCTGTATAGTGGGGGTGGATGCTCCTCTCTGTATAGTGGGTGTGGATGCTCCTCTCTGTATAGTGGAGTGGATGCTCCTCTCTGTATAGTGGGCGTGGATGCTCCTCTCTGTATAGTGGGCGTGGATGCTCCTCTCTGTATAGTGGAGTGGATGCTCCTCTCTGTATAGTGGGGGTGGATGCTCCTCTCTGTATAGTGGGGTGGATGTTCCTCTATGTATAGTGGGGTGGATGTTCCTCTATGTATAGTGGTGTGGATGCTCCTCTCTGTATAGTGGGGGTGGATGCTCCTCTCTGTATAGTGGTGTGGATGTTCCTCTATGTATAGTGGGGGTGAATGCTCCTCTCTGTATAGTGGAGTGGATGCTCCTCTCTGTATAGTGGGGGTGGATGCTCCTCTATGTATAGTGGAGTGGATGTTCCTCTATGTATAGTGGGGTGGATGCTCCTCTCTGTATAGTGGGGGTGTATGCTCCTCTCTGTATAGTGGGGTGGATGTTCCTCTATGTATAGTGGGGTGAATGCTCCTCTCTGTATAGTGGGTGTGGATGCTCCTCTCTGTATAGTGGGGTGGATGTTCCTCTATGTATAGTGGGGGTGAATGCTCCTCTCTGTATAGTGGAGTGGATGCTCCTCTCTGTATAGTGGGGGTGGATGCTCCTCTCTGTATAGTGGGGGTGGATGCTCCTCTCTGTATAGTGGGGGTGGATGCTCCTCTCTGTATAGTGGTGTGGATGTTCCTCTCTGTATAGTGGGTGTGGATGTTCCTCTCTGTATAGTGGTGTGGATGCTCCTCTCTGTATAGTGGGGTGGATGTTCCTCTCTGTATAGTGGGGGTGGATGCTCCTCTCTGTATAGTGGGCGTGGATGCTCCTCTCTGTATAGTGGGGGTGGATGCTCCTCTCTGTATAGTGGGTGTGGATGCTCCTCTCTGTATAGTGGTGTGAATGCTCCTCTCTGTATAGTGGTGTGGATGCTCCTCTCTGTATAGTGGTGTGGATGCTCATCTCTGTATAGTGGTGTGGATGCTCCTCTCTGTATAGTGGGGGTAGATGCTCCTCTCTGTATAGTGGGGGTGGATGCTCCTCTCTGTATAGTGGCGTGGATGCTCCTCTCTGTATAGTGGGGTGTGTGCTCCTCTCTGTATAGTGGGCGTGGATGCTCCTCTCTGTATAGTGGGGTGGATGCTCCTATCTGTATAGTGGGGGTGGATGCTCCTCTCTGTATAGTGGGGGTGGATGCTCCTCTCTGTATAGTGGGGGTGAATGCTCCTCTCTGTATAGTGGGGTGGATGCTCCTCTCTGTATAGTGGTGTGGATGCTCCTCTCTGTATAGTGGGTGTGGATGCTCCTCTCTGTATAGTGGGTGTGGATGCTCCTCTCTGTATAGTGGGGTGGATGCTCCTCTCTGTATAGTGGGTGTGGATGCTCCTCTCTGTATAGTGGGGGTAGATGCTCCTCTCTGTATAGTGGTGTGGATGTTCCTCTCTGTATAGTGGGGTGGATGTTCCTCTATGTATAGTGTGGGTGAATGCTCCTCTCTGTATAGTGGTGTGGATGTTCCTCTCTGTATAGTGGTGTGGATGCTCCTCTCTGTATAGTGGGGTGGATGCTCCTCTCTGTATAGTGGGGTGGATGCTCCTCTCTGTATAGTGGTGTGGATGCTCCTCTCTGTATAGTGGGTGTGGATGCTCCTCTCTGTATAGTGGGTGTGGATGCTCCTCTCTGTATAGTGGTGTGGATGCTCCTCTCTGTATAGTGGTGTGTATGCTCCTCTCTGTATAGTGGTGTGGATGCTCCTCTCTGTATAGTGGGTGTGGATGCTCCTCTCTGTATAGTGGGGTGGATGCTCCTCTCTGTATAGTGGGGGTGGATGCTCCTCTCTGTATAGTGGGTGTGGATGTTCCTCTCTGTATAGTGGCGTGGATGCTCCTCTCTGTATAGTGGGGGTGAATGCTCCTCTCTGTATAGTGGGGTGAATGTTACTCTCTGTATAGTGGTGTGGATGCTCCTCTCTGTATAGTGGGTGTGGATGCTCCTCTCTGTATAGTGGGGTGGATGCTCCTCTCTGTATAGTGGGGTGGATGCTCCTCTCTGTATAGTGGGGGTGGATGCTCCTCTCTGTATAGTGGGTGTGGATGCTCCTCTCTGTATAGTGGGTGTGGATGTTCCTCTCTGTATAGTGGTGTGGATGCTCCTCTCTGTATAGTGGGTGTGGATGCTCCTCTCTGTATAGTGGGGTGGATGCTCCTCTCTGTATAGTGGGGTGGATGCTCCTCTCTGTATAGTGGGGGTGGATGCTCCTCTCTGTATAGTGGGTGTGGATGCTCCTCTCTGTATAGTGGTGTGGATGCTCCTCTCTGTATAGTGGGCGTGGATGCTCCTCTCTGTATAGTGGGGTGGATGCTCCTCTCTGTATAGTGGGGTGGATGCTCCTCTCTGTATAGTGGGGGTGGATGCTCCTCTCTGTATAGTGGGGTGGATGTTCCTCTATGTATAGTGGGGTGGATGTTCCTCTATGTATAGTGGTTTGGATGCTCCTCTCTGTATAGTGGGGGTGGATGCTCCTCTCTGTATAGTGGGGTGGATGTTCCTCTATGTATAGTGGGGGTGAATGCTCCTCTCTGTATAGTGGAGTGGATGCTCCTCTCTGTATAGTGGGTGTGGATGCTCCTCTATGTATAGTGGAGTGGATGTTCCTCTATGTATAGTGGAGTGGCTGCTCCTCTCTGTATAGTGGGGGTGGATGCTCCTCTCTGTATAGTGGGGTGGATGTTCCTCTATGTATAGTGGGGTGAATGCTCCTCTCTGTATAGTGGGTGTGGATGCTCCTCTCTGTATAGTGGGGTGGATGTTCCTCTATGTATAGTGGGGGTGAATGCTCCTCTCTGTATAGTGGGGTGGATGCTCCTCTCTGTATAGTGGGTGTGGATGCTCCTCTCTGTATAGTGGGGGTGGATGCTCCTCTCTGTATAGTGGGGGTGGATGCTCCTCTCTGTATAGTGGTGTGGATGTTCCTCTCTGTATAGTGGGTGTGGATGTTCCTCTCTGTATAGTGTTGTGGATGCTCCTCTCTGTATAGTGGGGTGGATGTTCCTCTCTGTATAGTGGGGGTGGATGCTCCTCTCTGTATAGTGGGGGTGGATGCTCCTCTCTGTATAGTGGTGTGGATGTTCCTCTCTGTATAGTGGGTGTGGATGTTCCTCTCTGTATAGTGGTGTGGATGCTCCTCTCTGTATAGTGGGGTGGATGTTCCTCTCTGTATAGTGGGCGTGGATGCTCCTCTCTGTATAGTGGGCGTGGATGCTCCTCTCTGTATAGTGGGTGTGGATGCTCCTCTCTGTATAGTGGTGTGAATGCTCCTCTCTGTATAGTGGTGTGGATGCTCCTCTCTGTATAGTGGGCTGGATGCTCATCTCTGTATAGTGGTGTGGATGCTCCTCTCTGTATAGTGGGGGTAGATGCTCCTCTCTGTATAGTGGGGGTGGATGCTCCTCTCTGTATAGTGGCGTGGATGCTCCTCTCTGTATAGTTGGGTGGATGCTCCTCTCTGTATAGTGGGTGTGGATGCTCCTCTCTGTATAGTTGGGTGGATGCTCCTATCTGTATAGTGGGGGTGGATGCTCCTCTCTGTATAGTGGGGGTGGATGCTCCTCTCTGTATAGTGGGGGTGAATGCTCCTCTCTGTATAGTGGGGTGGATGCTCCTCTCTGTATAGTGGTGTGGATGCTCCTCTCTGTATAGTGGGTGTGGATGCTCCTCTCTGTATAGTGGGTGTGGATGCTCCTCTCTGTATAGTGGGGTGGATGCTCCTCTCTGTATAGTGGGTGTGGATGCTCCTCTCTGTATAGTGGGGGTGGATGCTCCTCTCTGTATAGTGGGGTGAATGCTCCTCTCTGTATAGTGGGGGTGGATGTTCCTCTCTGTATAGTGGTGTGGATGCCCCTCTCTGTATAGTTGGGTGGATGCTCCTCTCTGTATAGTGGGGGTGGATGCTCCTCTCTGTATAGTGGGGGTGGATGCTCCTCTCTGTATAGTGGGGTGAATGCTCCTCTCTGTATAGTGGGGTGGATGCTCCTCCGACGTCTGGACCCTATAGGACACGTTCCAGTGACTGGCTCTCACACGTAAAGCACCTAGAGTTTGTACTGAACTTGGGACGTCTGCTCTCAGCCTCTGTGCCCCTGACACATCATACAACACACTCTGAGACTCTTTGGTATCCTTTGGTCAGTTTAAATCCTTGATCACCAACCACTCCACCATCATCTATAATTGTTTGAATTGATTGTACACATTATTTTTTATTATTGCTCTTATTGTATATTGCATTGTTTATTGTATTTATATTGTATTTGTATGTATGCTCAACATCATTGTAAATTAGGGCGTGCCCTCAATGATTTTTCAAGTTGAAATAAAGATTTAATGAATTCATCTTTCATCTACTAGCTACTAGCTAGGTTATTATTAGATATTATAATGGGGCTCATTATATCTATTATTACTTCAAGTGAAGCTAACTTGTATTAGGTTGTTGTAATACCCTGTTGCTATGTTGACATATAAGCCTGTTGCTATGTTGACATATAAGCCTGTTGCTATGTTGACATACGCCTGTTGCTATGTTTACATATAAGCATGTTGCTGATTATATATAAGCATCTTGCTATGTTTATATAGGCTGTTATAACAAGGCTCTGTTCTTTCCCCTCTTCTCTTCTCCCTCTACACCAACAGCTGCACCTCCATTCACCAGTCCGTCAAGCTCCTGAAGTTTGCGGACGACACCACCATCATTGGACTCATCTCTGGTGGGGATGAGTCCGCCTGTTACGATAGCAGGTAAGTGGGAGTTCCAATGGTCGAGGAAAGAGACGGAGAAGTGTTTGTTCTTCAAAACAAAGGTATTCTCTTTATTAAGAGAACAAGTAGTAACGAAATATACAGACGCCAAGCGTCAACAGAGAACAGAACAGAGAGTTGGGTCAGCACTCGTTCAGGCGGTCCTGCTCGTAGATATAGTGAAGCTCTAGCAAGGAACAAGAGAACAGGGAAATCATTATGAAGCCACATTCCAACATTCCAATGTGTCAATTAGTGACAGCCAGAATGACAGCCAGTGACAGCTTCCAGAAGTGACATTAGTGCACCCCAAACAACAAAGTGAAGTACACCAGACAGACAGTAAGGTACCATCATAAGGTAGGACAGGACCCTGAACGTTACATCCGCCTACAGGTGGGAGATTGACCATCTGGAGCTCAGCGCTATCAAGACACTGGAGATGGTTGTGGACTACAGAAGGAACCCAGCCCCACTCAACCCCATCACCCTGTGTGACTCCCCAGTGGACACTGTGGAGTCCTTCCGATTCTTGGGAACAATCATCTCCCATGACCTCAAGTGCGAGCTGAACATCAGCTCCCTCCTCAAGCAGAGGCTGTAATTCCTGCGGAAGCTGGAAGTACAACCTGCCAAAGACGATGATTGCACTTTTACACAGCCATCATTGAGTCCATCCTCACCTCCTCCATCACAGTATGGTACACTGCAGCCACGGCCAAGGACAAAGGCAGGCTGCAGCGTGTCATCCACTCTGCTGAGAAGGTGATCGGCTGCAATCTGCCATCTCTCCAGGACCTGTACGCCTCCAGAACTCTGAAGCGTGCAGGTAAGATGGTGGCCGACCCCTACCACCCCGGTCACAACCTGTTTGAGTCACTCCCCTCTGGCAGGAGGCTGCGGTCCTTCAGGGCCAAAACCTCACGCCACAAGAACAGTTTCTTCCCTTCTGTAGTGAGCATCATCAACAGGTTCATTTTACTTTACTCCACCACTTTATTGTATTATCTGTCTGTGGATGTCTGTCCGCTAATGTCGCACCAGTAACATCCAAAGCAAATTCCTTGTATGTGTAAAGTATACTTGGCAATAAAGAAAAAATTCTGATTCTGATTCTGATTCTGATGATACCACAGTGAAGAAGAGGGCACTAGCCACCACAGACTGGTAGAACATCTGCAGCAGTTTGCTGCAGACGTTGAAGGACCAGAGCCCTCTCAGGAAGAACAGTCTGCTCTGTCCCTTCCTGTAGAGCAGGCGTGGCCAACCCGCGGCTCGCGAGCCGCATGCGGCTCTTTGCCCGTCAATGTGCGGCGCTTCCATCCATAATTTTTTATTTTTATTTTTTTTTTTTTATGTCACTCATTCCATAAGGACGTAGAATAAACATTTACAATTTTTTTTAAATGGTCCATTTGCATGTTCTTGGTATCTGAATCTAGGGACATATATGGATCAGTGTCAGAAATAGTGTGTCTGTTACTAGGCTTGAGTAAATTGTAATGAACCAAGGGAGAATATCAATTCTATTTAAAAAAAATTTATCTTTGACTGTAAATAACACCATGCTAAAATTGACCAGACCTGAAAAATCTAAGCAAATGAATAAAGGGAAGATGATTAAACAGAAGGTTTTGTAGATACAGTACTGAATTCTGCCATCTTTTTTATAATGTAAATTTCTCCACCATTCTTCATCATATTGCAACACCGTTTTTTGCAAGACGTTCACAGAAAGGTAGAGAAACTAACTGCGTTCTGTTTTAGGGCAATAACGTTCAGGTTTGTGGGAGATAATCCCAAAAAATAAGAGAAATTAAAAAGTAAATCCAGAAGTCAGATGATTGACAGGGGCTGGTGTGAGCTGGGTAGGGTAGTTTTTCGAAATTTGAAAGCCCTGAGTCTCTTCCTTCAAAAGACTACACTCACTTTTGGCTGTGCCACTTCCTCCTGTCAATATGCGCCGGTTTCCGACTCAATGCCCTGAGATTTCTATAATCTTATATTTCACTAATAACAGTTAAAATAATTGGTAAACAAACATAATGCTGAAAATATACACTTTTACTGTATATCTCGGGCTTAAGAGGTTAACCCTGTGAGGCCCAAATTAAAAAGAAATTAGCAACTTCAGAGGCCAGAGGGTGGGACATATAAACACATTTACTATCAAATAGCATTGTGAGGCTGAACAACAGGACCAATTGACTATACATGTGCTTAAAGGGGAACTATCTTATAAATGGCTTTTTTCAGTGTTTACCATTGTTTCTTAGCTATGTGGACTTATATTAATAGGATATATGTCTCTAATTCTCATATTGGCGAATTCTTCCAATTCTCCTCTCACAATATTCACCCTCACTGAACTGAGTCATCTGAAAATGTGCATATCTGTGACGTCAGAGATTTCTCAGCTGCATAATAATGTGGCAGTTGATGTGGCAGTTGGCACCAGGCCTCACAGTGGTTGGAGCCCAGCCTCAAAACGGCTTAAGATCTTGCGGTAGAAAAATGCGGTTTTTAGTACTTGATTAGAAATACAAAACAATGCATTTTTTTTGAAAAAAACCTAGGTGTTCGATAGACTCACAGGAATTGTGTAAAAGTGCCCAAATAGTGAAAGAAATAGTAAAATAGTTCCCCTTTAACATTTTTTAAATAAACATTATTTTTTTAAATGGCTAAAAGTGATTTTGTAATTTTGCAACCGTGGGTCTCACAGGGTACTTTTAACCCTGTGAGGCCCAAATAAAAAAGACATTAGCAACTTCAGAGGCCAGAGGGTGAGACCTATAAACACATGAACGGTGCCGTGACTGAAAAAAAAGTTTGAGAAACGCTGTGGTGTGGCTCTTTGTGGTACCACAGTCATTTTTTTGTGGCTCTTAGTCTCTGACTGGTTGGCCACCCCTGCTGTAGAGAGCATCTGTGTTGTCCATCCAGCCTAAATGTATATCGTTCATGAGAACACCCAACAATTTATAATTCTCCACCATCTCAACCTCCACCGCCCGGATGGTGATGGGAGTTGGGGGCTTCCGCTTCCTCCTCCGATGGTCCACAACCATCGCCTTGGTCTTGCCCATGTTGAGCTGTAGGTGGTTTTTGTTGCTCCACTGTGTGAAGCTCTTTAAACGCAGTGAGCTCTCAAGGTGCTTCACAGCAGAAGGAAAACACAATAAAAAATAGAATAAAAAGGTTTAAAACAAGAAAAACATTCAAATGAAGAAACATTTAAAGATAAGAATAAAAAAAAAGTTTAAAACAAAAAACATTTAAAATGAATAAAATTAGATAAAATAAACAAAACATAGGAGCAGATTTAAAAGGCCCTATTGGAAGGCGGAGCAAAACAAATGGGTTTTAAGGCAATGAAAGCAGGCGGTAATGAAAGCAGGCGGTAATGAAAGCAGGCGGTAATGAAAGCAGGCGGTAATGAAAGCAGGCGGTAATGAACAGAGGCACCACTGCTGAATCGACTCCAATATTCACACTGGAATACTGTGCCAACAGAATGTGGCTCCTGCGGTTTATCATGTAACATTAGCTCCTCTCTCTGTCTCTCTGTCTCTCTGTCCCTGTCTCTCTCTCTCTCTCTCTCTCTCTCTCTCTCTCTCTCTCTCTCTCTCTCTCTCTCTCTCTCTCTCTCTCTCTCTCTCTCTCTCTCACATACACACACACAAAAACACACTGGACTGTGACCCCCACACACACACACACACAAAAACACACGCATACACACAAAGTGTTTCGAGGTGTAACTGTAGCAGTGTCAGTGAATGGGCCTCTGAGACTGGGTAGTTAATTGACTAATTAACTGAGTCGATCAATAACACTCCCCTCTGACCAAACTAATTAACTTCCAGGGTAATAAGAGAAAGTCTCTGTCAGGATTCAGGAGGCCACTGGGGCGTGATCTGCTCCTGTTGTGGGTCACACAGTTTGACTTGTTGGTAGTTTACTGTGGAGAGGATGTTAAAGGGGACCTATTGTGCCTTTTCCTGTGTGTTGCATTGTTTTTACAGAATGAGGGCTTGTCCCAACACTGAGCACATGATACATATGTGCATTGTGGCATTTCTGCAGGTCAGCTGTGTTACAGTATGTGTGGGTATATTTGTGTTACAGTATGTGTTACAGTATGTGTGGGTATATTTGTGTTACAGTATGTGTGGGTATATTTATGTCCCTCCCGTTAGGTTGTCCGTCTGTTCCATGTATCTTGTGTTCATGCAATCTTGATCTCTGTGTTTTGTATTGTGTTCCCTGTCCTGTGCTTTTGTTGTAGTTTCCTTGTCTTGGCTTCCTGTAGTTCTTTGTTTGTTTCACAAACACAAGTGTTTGAAACGAGTCATTCAGAATTGCAGCCACAGTTGCTGCAGTTGATAACATGCTGTGAAGATATCTCTATAACATGCTGTGAAGATATCTCTATAACATGCTGTGAAGATATCTCTATAACATGCTGTGAAGATATCTCTATAACATGCTGTGAAGATATCTTGATAACATGTGTGTGAAGATATCTCTATAACATGCTGTGAAGATATCTCTATAACATGCTGTGAAGATATCTTGATAACATGTGTGTGAAGATATCTTGATAACATGCGTCTGAAGATATCTTGATAACATGTGTGTGAAGATATCTTGATAACATGCTGTGAAGATATCTTGATAACATGCGTCCGAAGATATCTTGATAACATGTGTCTGAAGATATCTTGATAACATGCGTCTGAAGATATCTTGATAACATGTGTCTGAAGATATCTTGATAACATGCGTCTGAAGATATCTTGATAACATGCTGTGAAGATATCTTGATAACATGCTGTGAAGATATCTTGATAACATGCTGTGAAAATATCTTGATAACATGCTGTGAAGATATCTTGATAACATGTGTGTGAAGATATCTCTATAACATGCTGTGAAGATATCTTGATAACATGCTGTGAAGATATCTTGATAACATGCGTCTGAAGATATCTTGATAACATGCTGTGAAGATATCTTGATAACATGCTGTGAAGATATCTTGATAACATGCTGTGAAGATATCTTGATAACATGCTGTGAAGATATCTCGATAACATGCTGTGAAGATATCTCTATAACATGCTGTGAAGATATCTTAATAAAATGTGTACAAGGCGGTGACTCATGCGTAAATCCTTCTCTCTCCTACTCTGTCTCCCTCTCAGCCTTCCTACTGTCTCAATAAAGAACCTTCTCTCCTGTGTCTCCTACTCTCTCTCCCTCTCAGCCTTCCTACTGTCTCAATAAAGAACCTTCTCTCCTGTGTCTCCTCTACTCTGT
>NW_028173098.1:100000-112500 GCF_963971535.1 Notolepis coatsorum
ACTTTTTTTTTTTTTTTTTTTTAAGTGGATTAAGGCTTGTGGACAGCTGAATATCTTGCCCCCTTCAACTCTTCTGATGGTAAGTGTGAGGATTGGTTCATTCCCCGCCACACGCTCCGCTCCTTTAAGGTACTGTGTTGATTGATGCATTCCCCGCCACACGCTCCGCTCCTTTAAGGTGCTGTGTTGATTGGTGCATTCCCCGCCACACGCTTTTGGAGAAAGTATCAATTCCAGCGCGCACCTGTCATAGTTTTTGATTAGCGCCCCAGAGGCTTTTTATACTGGGACTTCCCTTCAATCAATGTCGGGTCGTTTTGAGTACTTCTGTTTCTGCCTGTTGTTCCCCGTTGCTGTGCCTCGTCTACTCTCCCTCCAGTTCATCTGTGGATTGCCGCTGGTGAAGACCTTGTCCCCCGTTTTGAGCTGCGCCTCGTTTACCCGCTTTACTCTTGCGCTTTGGTGAGTTTGAACCAAACCCTTTTTTGGACGATTCTGTTTTGTGTGTTTTGAAGAACACTGAAGAGTTCTATTTTTGCTTACACTTGACTCAGCTAAGTTGTGTGTTAAAAGAGACACAGAAGTTTATCGTTTTTGTTTTGCACTGACCCTCAGCTAAATTGTGTGTTGTGGTGAACACTGAAGATATCGTTTTGTTTGTTCTGGACTCAGCAAGGGAGGAGGAGACCGCTCTGTGTGATGTGGACTGTTATTTACCTCTCTCTCTCTCTCTTTTTTCCACCTCGAGTTGAAGCTGGGAGTATCTGCAGAGCCGCTTCAGCGTCAATACCGTTTCCCCACCTCAAACACCAAGAGGATCTGCAGAGCCGCAGATAACTCTGCTGAAGGCAGTCTCCCTTTGTTTCGAGATTGTTACTTGCTCCTTTTTGATTCTGAAAATAAATACGCCCTAGTATTTGGCTAACTCTGAACTACCTGTCTGTGCCGTGCGTTTGAGGTCGGTTTCAAACCCTAACATTACGACCCGACCATGACGACCTCAGCCGACACAGACAGGGTCAGGGCAGCCTTGGCGGTCCAGATCGAGGTGGTCAACGACCACACCCAACAGTTGGGTGCGGCTGCGGCTGCTTTACAGGACCTCCGGGCCCAGGTCCAGCTCATTCTGGATGCCCTTGACACTCTGGCCACCCAGCAGACTACCCAGGGTAATCAGCAGGCTATTATTCTGCACTAGCTACAGGCTCTCAGTACTGCATTAAACACTCTGCTTTTAACCCCACCTGTCCCAGGAGTCTCAGCCAGATCACCACCCGCGGCAGACCTCACACCTCGGGAGCCCCGTCTCTCCGAACCACGTCTGTTCGAGGGTAACTTTGAGGATTGTGCCACATTCATCATGCAGTGTGAGTTGGTCTTCCTTCATCAACCCAGCCGTTTTTCGTCAGAGGGAGCCCGAGTAGCCTACATGACTAACCTGCTCACGGGCCGAGCAGCACAGTGGGTCACTGCTTCCTGGGCTATGAGGGCCGATTTTTGTTTCTCCTACCCAGACTTCGTGGCAGAGCTCCAAAGGGTTTCCCACCACCCAGCTCGTGGCCAGGACCCAGGAGCTCGGTTGGGCACCTTCCGGCAGGACAGTGGCAGTGTCAGAGACTACGCGCTGGAGTTCAGACTGGCCGCAACGGAGAGCGGTTGGAACGATCAATCGCTTCGTCTCACCTTCCTGAGGGGGCTCAACGACGCAGTAAGGGACCAGCTCGCAACCCAAGAGGAGCCCGATTCTCTCGAGGGCCTGATCAGCCTCGCTATCCGCATCGACGGACGCCTCCGGGAGAGAAGGCGTGAGCGAGCACGACTAGGACCCCCAGACATTCCCCAGACCCCCCGTCCTCGGGACCGTTCTGCTGACCGTCCTGCCCCCTCCGTGACTGGTGGGTTTTTTCCCTCCCGGGCTGTGACCGAGGAGGAACCCATGCAGCTGGGACGCACCCGCCTTAGCCCGGCCGAACGGGAGTCCAGGCTCAGGTCCGGCCTTTGCCTCTACTGCGGCCGGGATGGACACCGTGTCTACAATTGCCCTACCCGGCCAAGAAGACCAGGCTCGCCGGGACCCCGGGAGATCCTGGTGAGCCGTTTTTCCTGTTCCCACACCCGTGCACCACCTAACCGTCTGACGAGCGTCACCCTAGCCTGGGCGGACCAGCGGGCGACGGTGGGTGCATTCATTGACTCTGGTGCTAATGGGAGTTTCCTGGACGTTTGTGTTTGCCACCCGGTCCAACATTCCGCTTGAGGACCTCGAGAGGCCCTTGGAGGTCTTCGCGCTGGATCATCGCCGCCTGGCTGACATCACTCAACGCACCTGTCCTGTCCTCCTCACCGTGGCTGGTAACCACGTTGAGAGACTCCAGTTTTTCATTACCAGATCCCCTCTTGTCCCGGTATTCCTGGGTCGGCCCTGGCTCGCGCTGCATGAGCCCCACTGCCTGGTCCTCCGGCACCATCAGGGGGTGGAGCCCCTCCTGTCATGCCCAGTGTCTTCAGGCGCCGTCCAGTCCTTCGCCCCGGGGTTCCCCTTTTGTCCCCGTCTCCAGCCCCCTCACCGGGTCCCCGTTTCCAGCCTCCCCCTCCGGGCCTCTGTCTCTGTCCCCCTCTCCGGTGCCCCTGATCACCGGCTTCCTTCGGTCCCATCCGGGCTAGCCGAGGTCGGTTGGGTCGCCGGGTGGCTCCCGTGGAGGGGGGGGTACTGTGAGGATTGGTTCATTCCCCGCCACACGCTCCGCTCCTTTAAGGTACTGTGTTGATTGATGCATTCCCCGCCACACGCTCCACTCCTTTAAGGTGCTGTGTTGATTGGTGCATTCCCCGCCACACGCTTTTGGAGCAAGTATCAATTCCAGCGCGCACCTGTCATAGTTTTTGATTAGCGCCCCAGAGGCTTTTTATACTGGGACTTCCCTTCAATCGATGTCGGGTCGTTTTGAATACTTCTGTTTCTGCCTGTTGTTCCCCGTTGCTGTGCCTCGTCTACTCTCCCTCCAGGACATCTGTGGATTGCCGCTGGTGAAGACCTTGTCCCCCGTTTTGAGCTGCGCCTCGTTTACCCGCTTTACTCTTGCGCTTTGGTGAGTTTGAACCAAACCCTTTTTTGGACGATTGTTTTGTGTGTTTTGAAGAACACTGAAGAGTTCTATTTTTGCTTACACTTGACTCAGCTAAGTTGTGTGTTAAAAGAGACACAGAAGTTTATCGTTTTTGTTTTGCACTGACCCTCAGCTAAATTGTGTGTTGTGGTGAACACTGAAGATATCGTTTTGTTTGTTCTGGACTCAGCAAGGGAGGAGGAGACCGCACTGCCTCTGTGTGATGTGGACTGTTATTTACCTCTCTCTCTCTTTCCTGTTTCCACCTCGAGTTGAAGCTGGGAGTATCTGCAGAGCCGCTTCAGCGTCAATACCGTTTCCCCACCTCGAACACCAAGAGGATCTGCAGAGCCGCAGATAACTCTGCTGAAGGCAGTCTCCCTTTGTTTCAAGATTGTTACTTGCTCCTTTTTTACTCTGAAAAAAAATACGCCCTAGTATTTGGCTAACTCTGAACTACCTGTCTGTGCCGTGCGTTTGAGGTCGGTTTCAAACCATAACAGTAAGTGAGTCATATGTTTAATTTACGCAAGCCAGCCTTGGCTCTTTTAACAATATGCAAAATATGCTGTACTCATACTGAGGTTATACTTGGTATATACTGTATACTACTAGGTCTGATCCTTTGCAATCTTCTAAATTGTGTAGTGCTTGCCTGCTTCGGATTCCACGTGAGGTACTTAATGCTGTGTGTGAGAGAGAGAGATAGAGAGATAGAGGAGGGGGATACTAATTAATTTCGCCGCGGGGGGGGGGGGGAGGGGGCATAACCCACGGGACAATGTATTGGTAACTTGTCTCAAATGACAATATATACATCTGTGATTATTATTGTACGGATCGGAATACGGGCGTGCGCGTGGGAGCATGCACAAAGATATTACAGTGCTAGTGTAGTGCTCCCGACCGGAAGAGAGAGAGAGAGAGAGAGAGAGAGAGAGAGAGAGAGAGAGAGAGAGAGAGAGAGAGAGAGAGAGAGAGAGAGAGAGAGAGAGAGAGCGTGTGTGTTTGTTTGTGTAGGCGCTATTGGAAACGTGGCTGCATTTACTGATCATATATTGATTGATGGCAATGGTGATAGTTGTACTGTACCTACTTAAATATTCGTACCTTGTGGTTTCGCCGAAGGTGACGTGCACAGTAGGCTATACTCAGTGTGTGGTTTCACCAATGCGTGCACCCGCATGTTTGTGTGTGTGTGACATTGTGATACCTCGGTACATGTTTGCAACATTTTTGGTATAGCGCCCCCTCTGGAGAAGAATTCACCAGCCGCCACTGCTATACATACACGATCTACCATCTGTATGTCAAGACTGTGAAGTAATTATGTATGCCAATGACACCGTAAATTTTGTGAAAGGTAACGACCACAAACCTGCTGTTTACAACTCAACATCACTAAAACTGTTCTTCACAAAAACAAACAAAGTGCACAGAGAACCGGATGTCTTTATTGCAGGACAGAAGATCTAAATAGTAAAAGAATATAAATATCTAGGTATTGTCATTGACTGTCACCTCACATTCAAAAATCATATCTCAAAGATCTGTAAAAATCTCATGTTCCCTCTGGTGAATTTTCGGCATCTCAGGAACCACATGTCCACAGAGGCAGCGAAGATGTACATGTTTTCTCTCATACTATCCTACATAAACTACTATCTACCCACCTGCTGGTCTACTGCTAACATCATCACAATAACACCGGTTATTTCTCTATAAAAACAAGCACTCAAAACACTAGATAAAATTTTACTAAAATATAGACTATTAATAAGTTTATTTTTTTTGAACTGCTGCCTAATGTACAAAATCCGGCATAACTTGTAACGTTCTGGGTTCTCTGGTCTTGTTAGACCTGAGAGCCCGGCTACTATTCTGTCACCTGTCACTTTCCCTCTCTTATTGCATTATTGATTGTCACCTGTGATTGGCTGTCACTCTGTGTAACGTGTGGAATGTCGGGAATGCTGACCTTAAGTAACTCTTGTTTTCTTCTGTTCCTCGTCGGCTCTTCACCATTCTCAGACCCAGTTCTCGATGGTACCAGGACTAGTGCGGCGGTACTTGTTCCTTGCCTTGTTTCCGATTACTTAGTTTATATTAATTTGTGTTTCTCTCAGTTGACGTCATACGTCTGCCTGTTTTCCTGCCTGCTCTGAATTCTACTATTAAAGAGGATTAAATTGTTCAAAGAGCTATACCTCCTCTCCATCTCATTACTTGCCACCACAACTGGAACTCAAATATCTCTTACCTTCGTAACAGAAGAGCCGACCACAATGAGTTCCATGGAGGCAATCTGGGCGGAACTCCAGGCGCAGAAGGACAGTCTTCGGGTCGTAACCGAACGCCAGATGGAGGTGGGCAGCGAGCTGGGTCGTCTGGGCAGTATGTCCGTTACAGTCCAGAAGACGGCGGATTCAGCTCTGGCTTTAGCCAACATCGCTCGCCAGAGGATGCAGCTTCCAGCGGCGAGAGGGGGCGAACGCATCCCGTGTTTCCGGAGGAGGTTCGGGAGCCAAGGCTGACGCCGCCTGGGCGTTACGGAGGAGCCCCGGAGGGTTGTCGGGAATTCGTCACCCAGTGTTCCACTGGAAGAGGTCAAGGTCCTGGCGGTATGGTGCCAGGAGAACAGCCTCTCCCTGAACGTCAGCAAAACAAAGGAGATGATTGTGGACTTTAGGAGGTCGGGGGTCAAGGACTACAGCCCCCTCAGCATCGACGGGGCACCGGTTGAGAGAGTGAACAGTTTTAAGTACCTCAGAGCCCATATATCCGAGGACTTGACATGGACCACACACATTGACAGTGTTGTGAAGAAGGCACAACAACGCCTCTACTTCCTCAGGCGCCTAAGGAAGTTCCAAGTCAGTCAGAAGATCCTTAAGAACTTCTACTCATGTACAATAGAGAGCATCCTGACTGGCAACATCACCTCCTGGTTTGGGAATAGCACTGCACAAGACCGAAGCAGACTACAAAGAGTGACACGTTCAGCCGAACGCACAATTGGAGGGGGGCTTCCCACCCTCCAGAACATTTACAACAAGCGGTGCAGGGGTAAGGCTAATAGAATCATCAAGGACTCCAGCCACCCGAACAACTGTCTCTTTGAACTGCTGCGGTCAGGCAAGCGATACCGGAGTCTCAAGGCAAGCACAGAAAGACTCAGAAGAAGCTTCTATCACCAGGCCATCAGGCTGCTCAACGAACAATAAACACTAACAACCATCAAATGCACACATCACACACATCCACACGCACACACTCACTTTAAACAAACAACACACTGCAGTAGGGGTGGACGGTATAAACGGTATACGGTATAAACGGTATGAATTTGCTCTACGGTATGGATTTTGACTATACCGTGTAACCGGTAGGGCAGCTCTAAAATAGCAATGACGTCATGTAACCACAGCGCGACTATTTCAATCGCATTTGCCCCTAAAAATAGATCGAATTAGTCATAGATAATAGATATGTGCAAACTGGAAAAAGTTATTTAGGAGGCTTGGGCGCACTGGGCGTGTCAACACGCAATTGTCATTTCATAATAAACACATATCACCGCGGCGCACAGCAAGTTTCAATTTCAGTTCCTGACATTTTTAACCAGTGGAGAAAGGTAAGAGATCTTACCTATCGTTTTTCTTATATGAATTATTCTACGTTAATAAAACATACCTGGTGATCAACTACAGTTTGCTGTAAACATTATGATATGTGTGTAGTGTTATGATAACGACGGGAGGACGGCTGCTGCAGCAGTGGATTTGCGAAATAGCATGCAGCTGCAGAGCCGCAGAGCCAGTGGCTCTTTCAGGTCTGGTCACAGGCCCGTCAAACAGCGCCCCCCCACCCAACGGCTGAACGACCTGAAAGAGCCACTGGCTCTGCGGCTCTGCAGCTACATATGCTTCTAGCAAAATCCAGCCCCGCTGTTTGCAATGGGAGCAGCACGGAGTCTCGACTCTGGACTTATTTTATTTGGAATATAATGACTTTATACGCAAAAGTAGCCTAGTTTTAAGTTAAAATATTATAAATCTACATGCCTTGAGGATGTCATTCTTTATATAGCCTGCCTATCAGGCAAAAAAAATTATTCTAACGGAAACACTGATACCGTGATATATACCGTTACCGTCTATGCTTCAAATTATACCGTGATATACATTTTAGACCATACCGTCCACCCCTACACTGCAGCACCCACTCTCCACACTTTAGATCACCTAAACACACTTTATATTTATTGGTAAAGGATTTGCACTACAACTCGTACACCTTACTGTAAATTGTACCTAAATTGTACCTCATCCCATTTCTGCTTTGCACTATATAGTATTGTATATTAGTACATTGCATAGTATATTGTATATTGTATGGTAACTCAGTTACTTCTATTCTGCATCGAACATTGTACATATGTCTATACTGAACACTGTGACCTCTATTTTTACTTCTATTTTACATGGTATACTATTTTATTTCATACTTATCTTGTCTAGCACAGTCTCTGGAGCGTAACAGTAAGAAGCATTTTGTATAAAAGTATTCTGTACTTCTGTATGACAACTATTAAAGAAACTTGAACTTGAAACTTGAACCACGTTCATTCCCCACCGCCATGTCCCGTGTGGCCTACATCATTACACTCCTCACCGGCCGGGCCCTCTCCTGGGCTACGGCAGAATGGGAGAGTGGGTCGGTGATCTGCCACGATGCGGACGCCTTTACCGGGGAGTTAAGAAGATTATTCGACACTTCCCAAGTAATTTGAATGATGAATGAATGAATGGATGAATGAATGAATTAATGAATTAATGAAAAAGTTAATTTTTTAACATGTATTCTTCATATTCCTTCAAACAAATCACGGTATCTAGCTCCGTCAAACAGAACAATCATAACAACAAAACTTAAACAATTTAAAAAAACATTCAAAAAAATGAATTATAAACAAAAAGTCAAGAGCAATGTATTTAGTTAGCAGACATGTCCAAAAAAGGAGTAGAGGGAAGCTAATCTTATAGATCCCTACCCCCTTACATTTACATTTGTTCTTCCATTAATTTGACTAGTTATAACTAGTCAATTTAGTATAATACTATATAGAATATACTTTTACTTATAGTACGAAAAGAAACTTGATTCACATGACAGCAGTGAATACAGTACAGAATTACATAACACAATATAGGATTACTTTGTTTATCCTCATTACTCATTTCTGTATTTCTCTAATGTGTATTTTTTAAGCTGCTTTTTAAATTGTGCCATATGTTTACTCAGTTTGATGTATTCAGGTAAAAAGGGAAATGTATTTCAACTTACGAAGCCGGTGGGCGGCGTATCGCTTGCCGGCAAGGCCTCCGCACCGTGCCAGATTACACCATTGATTTCTGCATTTTGGCCCGGGAGGCGGCCTGGCCCGAGATACCCTGTTGTGTCCTGTTTGTCCAGGGGCTCTCGGTTCGGATGAAAGATGAGCTGTCCGTTCACGAGTTGCCGGAGCGCCTGGATGGCATCATAAATCTGGCCATCAGAATGGACAATCGGCACCGGGAGAGGGAACGTGAAAGAGGAACAACAGCGTCTCAGGTACGATTCCCTTCTTCTTCCGGTGTCGATCTCATCCCGCAGTACACAGGTGAACCACTGGGTGACGAGCCCATGCAGCTGGGAGCACTGTCGCTGTGGGCGGACCGGTCATCGCTTCGGCAGCTGTCGGGCGGTGTCGGGAAACGGAGGGGCTCGCTAAGTTCAGGAGAGACATTAGCAGGTGGGCTTTTTTCTTTTTTCACGCATGATGCACGCACTTTTTTTGAGGTCACTGTGGGTTGTGGGGAAACTTTCAGGAAGACCAGGGCATTGGTGGATTCTGGGGCAGCGGGGAATTTAATACATGTCGGGTTGACTAAGGAGTGGGGTATTTCCTTAGAGACATTGAAGGTGCCTATTCCGGTCCAGTTGTTGGATGGACAGCCACTGGGTTATGGGATCATTACCCAGAGAACGGCGCAGTTGCGCATTCAGGTGTCCGGTGGGGGGTGGGAATGGGTAAAATGTTATGTCATCATGTCCCCTCATTGTGTAATTGTTTTGGGTCACCCCTGGTTAGCTGAACGCAATCCTGATATTAATTGGGCAACGGGTGAACTCTCAAGGCGGAGCGGCGTCAAGTCGGCCCCCGGCGAGATTTTACCCGCCCCTTCTTTCTCTTCTTTTTTGTCTCCCTCTTCTCTCTCCAGGATGGTGGTGATCATTGCAGACTCTGTCATACCTCCTAATCCTGATTTAGTAGGCGTGCCTGAGATCTATTTGGACCTGGCGGACATTTTTAGTAAGACGCCTAGGTCATACGACTGCCCCATTCATCTTCTACCTGGTACCGCTCCACCCCGTGGGCATATGTTCTCCCTCTCTCGTCCAGAGACAGTGTCTATGAACAATTAGATTCAGGAGGCATTACTTGCGGGGCATCCGTCCTTCCACATCTCCTGCCGGCACTGGGTTCTTTTTTGTAGCAAAGAAGGACGGTACCCAGCGACCGTGCATTGATTATATGGGATTGAACAACGTTTCCATTAAGAACCGTTACCCTCTGCCTCTCATGGACACTGCCTTTGAGTGCTTACAGGGGGCACAGGTCTTTTCTAAACTTGACTTACGTAATGCATACAACTTGGTCAGGATTAGAGATGGAGACGAGTGGAAGACTGCTTTTAATACACCTAATGGGCATTATGAGTATTTAGTCATGCCTTTTGGTTTAGCTAATGCTCCGGCATTCTTCCAAGCCCTGGAACGATGTGCTGCGGGATTTAATTGGGGTGTCAGTTTTTGTGTACCTAGATGACATCCTAATTTTTTTCTCACGATATGGTGCAACACCAACTCCATGTTCCTGAGGTGCTGCACCGTCTCCTTAGGCATCAGCTATTTGTTAAGGCAGAGAAGTGTGTGTTTCACACTGACAGCGTTTCCTTCCTGGGCTTTGTGTTGACGAAGGGTGATCTTTGCATGGATCCAGCCAAGGTGAGTGCAGTCTTGGATTGGCCACGGCCTTCGTCGCTCAAAGAGTTACACCGGTTTTTGGGCTTTGCACATTATTACAGGCGTTTGATTCGCAATTTTATCGCCTTAGCCAATCCTTTAACAGCTCTCACTAACTCCTCTCTCCCAGAGTCGGCTTTCTGTGACCTCAAACGTCGATTTACCTCCGCCCGGTACTGATCCGCCACGATGCAGAGACTCCGTTCATAGTGGAGGTCAATGCCTCTGACATCGCGGTGGGAGGGGTGATCTCTCAGAGATGTTTAAAGGACGGTAAGGTGCATCCGTGCGCTTTTTTTTCACGCCAGCTGTCTTCGGCCGAGCGTAACTACGACGTGGGTAATCGGGAGTTGTTGGCGATCAAGTTGGCACTGGAGGAATGGAGACATTGGTTAGAGTGAGCGGCACATCCCTTCATTGTTTGGACTGATCATAAGAACTTGGCTTACATCCAAGGGGCTAAACGCCTTAACGCTCGCCAGGCCAGGTGGGCGTTATTCTTCACTCGATTTCGATTTTCCATCTCCTATCGACCCGGTTCCAAGAACGTCAAACCTCACGCTTTGTCACGCCAGTTTGATCTTCCGGGTCGGGAGGAGAAGCCCCATCCTATTATTCCACAGGCCTTGATTTTGTCATGGGGCATAGATAGGGTGGTAAGATCGGCTCTGACATGGGAGCCCGATCGTGGTGGGGGTCCTCCGGGGCGAATGTATGTACCCAAGGCTGCACGATCAAGCCTGCTGCAGTGGGCGCATACATCCTCTCTCACCGGCCACCCTGGGGCCGCCAGAACCCTGGAGTTTATCCGTAGGAGGTTCTGGTGGCCAACAGAGGAGGGGGATACACGCTCCTTTGTGGCGGCCTGCCTGGTGTGTGCGTGCAGTGCAGTAAGACCTCTCGCCGTGCGCCGGCGGGTCTCCTCCGACCACTTCCTATTCCCAAGCGTCCCTGGTTGCACATATCCCTGGATTTTATTTCCGGCCTTCCCCTGTCGGATGGGTTCACTGCCATCCTGGTGGTGGTGGACTGGTTTTCCAAGGCGGCTCACTTCATTCCCCTTCCCAAACTTCCCTCGGCTCGAGAGACTGCTGACCTGGTGGTGCAGCACGTCTTTCGGGTCCACGGGCTTCAAGTGGATATTGTGTCCGACCGGGGCCCTCAGTTCGCCTACAGGTTCTGGAAGGCGCTTGCCTCCGGCCTCGGCGCCTCCGTCAGCCTGTCGTCTGGGTTCCATCCGCAGTCGAACGGGCAGACAGAGCCTGTCAACCAGGATTTGGAGGGTGTCCTGAGATGCTACGCTGCCGGGTGTCCGGCGACGTGGAGTAGGAGGTTGGCCTGGGCAGAGTACGCGCATAATACCCTTCTCTCCTCCTCTACCGGTATGTCTCCCTTTCAGTGTCAATATGGTTTTCAACCTCCTCTGTTTTCTGAACAGGAGCAGGAGGCTGAGGTGCCTTCGGCCCAGGCACATGTGGCTCGCTGTCGCAGGACGTGGAACAGGTTGCGGGCGGCGCTGGAGAAGGCCTCGGTTAAGGCTCAGCGGAAGGCTAACCGCAAGCGTAGTCCGGCTCTGGTTTTCCGTCCTGGGCAGCGAGTTTGGCTTTCCACCCATGATCTCCCTCTCCGGGTGGAATCCAGGAAGCTGGCTCCTCGCTTCATAGGCCCCTTTAAAGTGGTTCGGTGGGTGAATCCTGTGGCTTACAGGCTGCGGCTTCCGGCCTCTATGAGGGTTCATCCAACGTTTCATGTGTCCCTGTTGAAGCCATTCCTCTCATCGCCCTTGTCCCCGCCACTTCCTGCGGTCCCCCCGCAGCGCATTATTGATGGTCAGCCTGTCTACACGGTGCGGAGGATCCTGAGTTGTATGCGGAGGGATAGGGGGTTTCAGTTCTTGGTGGATTGGGAGGGGTACGGGGTAGAGGAGCGTTCTTGGGTGCCTCAAAGGGATATCTTAGACCCCAGCCTGATCGATGATTTCCGGCGGCTGCATCCCGAGGCCGCTAGGTGAACGTCGGGTGCCGTTCGTCGGGGGGAGGTACTGTAACATTCTGGGTTCTCTGGTCTTGTTAGACCTGAGAGCCCGGCTACCATTCCTGTCACTTTCCCTCTCTTATTGCATTATTGTTTGTCACCTGTGATTGGCTATCACTCTGTGGAACGTGTGGAATGTCGTGAATGCTGCCCTTAAGTAACTCTTGTTATATTATCGTATAGCTTATGCTCTGCACTCTAGTGGAACCCTATCCCTTATCAATCTAATACTGAATAATTTTCTCCACATGTACACACCCATCCGCCTGGCCACACCCACATCCGCTCCTC
>NW_028173098.1:117500-125861 GCF_963971535.1 Notolepis coatsorum
TAGTATATTAGGAAGAGTGAATCAGGGGGAAAAGTGACATATGCCCCTGCCCTGCCCTGGTGACCCAACTGAACCCTGCCCTGTTGACCCAACTGAACCCTGCCCTGAAACTAATCTTTAAAAGAAATGATCACGTCTCTCTTACAAATTGGGCCATATTTATATCATATCATATTTAATTTAGTTTCTAAAGTCTATCTAATGGATTATTCATACATAAGAATGATAAATAGTCTATATGAAATAACATAGTTGTACATGTCTGATCGTTAAACTGACATGACCACCACGTCCTATATTATATTCCTGGAATTGTCCTTCACGTAACGTAGGAGAGGAGTGGCTATGTGTCTCGCAGTCGCGCTGGTTCTGAAATAGGTCTCCAAAGACGTACAAACGCACACGATAAATGTAATTAATTTTACATGCATTACTCATTGTGATGATTTAAGACAAGCTTAACCTTGCATCAGGCAAACATTTTGTGTTTATGACGATTGCATACCCAAAGTAATTTGCGATTTATTATACTTTATACTTAGCAGATGCATGAGTCTGGTCTCTTTTGAAAGGTAACATTCTGAAGTTCTTTAAACAAAAAATCACTTTGACTGCTAATGAAATACCAGAGGTTTGAACACACTGAAGTAAAAGTTTTGTGTACTCACATTTCTTTTTACTGGTTGCCAGATGCCTGTTTTTAAGTTTCAGCTGAGAGGTACGAGCTGGAAAACAGAATGGTTCCAGATCCTGAAATTGTATGTAGTACAGGAGGTCCAAAGTTTATAAAAATCCCACCGAAAATGAATATTTTACAAAGGTTTTTGTAACGTGTTTACCAGTACAGATTCAGCATGATTATCCAAAATGGACGTCCACTGCATTCATTTCTATGCTGTAGTCGCAACAAAGGACGTCTTCGTCTTCCTGTGTCACCTTCCCCAGCACTCAGCACCCATCTACAGCTAGTAGGCTACAATGGTGGTCAATCATCAGCGGTGACTGGTCAGTTCAGGAAACGTTCACAACCGTACGTGGTCACTCGCACACTGCTTAAGAGGTTAAGACAAGCTTTCTCCAGGCTTTTGAAAATGTACTCTACTGGCTGCTACCATCTAACTACTCTACTGGCTGCTACCATCTAACTACTCTACTGGCTGCTACCATCTAACTACTCTACTGGCTGCTACCATCTAACCACTCTACTGGCTGCTACCATCTAACTACTCTACTGGCTGCTACCATCTAACTACTCTACTGGCTGCTACCATCTAACTACTCTACTGGCTGCTACCATCTAACTACTCTACTGGCTGCTACCATCTAACTACTCTACTGGCTGCTACCATCTAACTACTCTACTGGCTGCTACCATCTAACTACTCTACTGGCTGCTACCATCTAACCACTCTACTGGCTGCTACCATCTAACTACAGGCTGCTACCATCTAACTACTGGCTGCTACAATCGAACTACTCTACTGGCTGCTACCATCTAACTACTCTACTGGCTGCTACCATCTAACTACTCTACTGGCTGCTACCATCTAACTACTCTACTGGCTGCTACCATCTAACTACTCTACTGGCTGCTACCATCTAACTACTGGCTGCTACCATCTAACTACTCTACTGGCTGCTACCATCTAACTACTCTACTGGCTGCTACCATCTAACTACTGGCTGCTACCATCTAACTACTCTACTGGCTGCTACCATCTAACTACTGGCTGCTACCATCTAACTACTCTACTGGCTGCTACCATCTAACTACTGGCTGCTACCATCTAACTACTCTACTGGCTGCTACCATCTAACTACTGGCTGCTACCATCTAACTACTCTACTGGCTGCTACCATCTAACTACTCTACTGGCTGCTACCATCTAACCACTCTACTGGCTGCTACCATCTAACCACTCTACTGGCTGCTACCATCTAACTACTCTACTGGCTGCTACCATCTAACTACTCTACTGGCTGCTACCATCTAACTACTCTACTGGCTGCTACCATCTAACTACTCTACTGGCTGCTACCATCTAACTACTCTACTGACTGCTACCATCTAACTACTGGCTGCTACCATCTAACTACTGGCTGCTACCATCTAACTACTCTACTGGCTGCTACCATCTAACTACTGGCTGCTACCATCTAACTACTGGCTGCTACCATCTAACTACTCTACTGGCTGCTACCATCTAACTACTCTACTCGCTGCTACCATCTAACTACTGGCTGCTACCATCTAACTACTGGCTGCTACCATCTAACTACTCTACTGGCTGCTACCATCTAACTACTGGCTGCTACCATCTAACTACTGGCTGCTACCATCTAACTACTCTACTGGCTGCTACCATCTAACTACTCTACTGGCTGCTACCATCTAACTACTGGCTGCTACCATCTAACTACTATACTGGCTGCTACCATCTAACTACTGGCTGCTACCATCTAACTACTCTACTGGCTGCTACCATCTAACTACTCTACTGGCTGCTACCATCTAACTACTCTACTGGCTGCTACCATCTAACTACTGGCTGCTACCATCTAACTACTCTACTGGCTGCTACCATCTAACTACTGGCTGCTACCATCTAACTACTCTACTGGCTGCTACCATCTAACTACTGGCTGCTACCATCTAACTACTGGCTGCTACCATCTAACTACTCTACTGGCTGCTACCATCTAACTACTGGCTGCTACCATCTAACTACTCTACTGGCTGCTACCATCTAACTACTGGCTGCTACCATCTAACTACTGGCTGCTACCATCTAACTACTCTACTGGCTGCTACCATCTAACTACTGGCTGCTACCATCTAACTACTCTACTGGCTGCTACCATCTAACTACTGGCTGCTACCATCTAACTACTCTACTGGCTGCTACCATCTAACTACTGGCTGCTACCATCTAACTACTCTACTGGCTGCTACCATCTAACTACTCTACTGGCTGCTACCATCTAACTACTGGCTGCTACCATCTAACTACTCTACTGGCTGCTACCATCTAACTACTCTACTGGCTGCTACCATCTAACTACTCTACTGGCTGCTACCATCTAACTACTCTACTGGCTGCTACCATCTAACTACTGGCTGCTACCATCTAACTACTCTACTGGCTGCTACCATCTAACTACTGGCTGCTACCATCTAACTACTCTACTGGCTGCTACCATCGAACTACTGGCTGCTACCATCTAACCACTCTACTGGCTGCTACCATCTAACTACTCTAATGACTGCTACCATCTAACTACTCTACTGGCTGCTACCATCTAACTACTCTACTGGCTGCTACCATCTAACTACTGGCTGCTACCATCTAACTACTCTACTGGCTGCTACCATCTAACTACTCTACTGGCTGCTACCATCTAACTACTGGCTGCTACCATCTAACTACTCTACTGGCTGCTACCATCTAACTACTGGCTGCTACCATCTAACTACTCTACTGGCTGCTACCATCTAACTACTCTACTGGCTGCTACCATCTAACTACTCTACTGGCTGCTACCATCTAACTACTCTACTGGCTGCTACCATCTAACTACTGGCTGCTACCATCTAACTACTCTACTGGCTGCTACCATCTAACTACTCTACTGGCTGCTACCATCTAACTACTCTACTGGCTGCTACCATCTAACTACTCTACTGGCTGCTACCATCTAACTACTCTACTGGCTGCTACCATCTAACCACTCTACTGGCTGCTACCATCTAACTACTGGCTGCTACCATCTAACTACTGGCTGCTACCATCTAACTACTCTACTGGCTGCTACCATCTAACTACTGGCTGCTACCATCTAACTACTGGCTGCTACCATCTAACTACTCTACTGGCTGCTACCATCTAACTACTGGCTGCTACCATCTAACTACTCTACTGGCTGCTACCATCTAACTACTGGCTGCTACCATCTAACTACTGGCTGCTACCATCTAACTACTCTACTGGCTGCTACCATCTAACTACTGGCTGCTACCATCTAACTACTCTACTGGCTGCTACCATCTAACCACTCTACTGGCTGCTACCATCTAACTACTGGCTGCTACCATCTAACTACTCTACTGGCTGCTACCATCTAACCACTCTACTGGCTGCTACCATCTAACTACTCTACTGTCTGCTACCATCTAACTACTGGTTGCTACCATCTAACTACTCTACTGGCTGCTACCATCTAACTACTGGCTGCTACCATCTAACTACTCTACTGGCTGCTACCATCTAACTACTCTACTGGCTGCTACCATCTAACTACTCTAACTACTCTACTGGCTGCTACCATCTAACTACTCTACTGGCTGCTACCATCTAACTACTCTAACTACTCTACTGGCTGCTACCATCTAACCACTCTACTGGCTGCTACCATCTAACTACTCTACTGGCTGCTACCATCTAACTACTGGCTGCTACCATCTAACTACTGGCTGCTACCATCTAACTACTCTACTGGCTGCTACCATCTAACTACTGGCTGCTACCATCTAACTACTCTAATGACTGCTACCATCTAACTACTCTACTGGCTGCTACCATCTAACTACTGGCTGCTACCATCTAACTACTCTACTGGCTGCTACCATCTAACTACTCTACTGGCTGCTACCATCTAACTACTCTAATGACTGCTACCATCTAACTACTCTAATGACTGCTACCATCTAACTACTCTACTGGCTGCTACCATCTAACTACTGGCTGCTACCATCTAACTACTCTACTGGCTGCTACCATCTAACTACTGGCTGCTACCATCTAACTACTCTACTGGCTGCTACCATCTAACTACTCTACTGGCTGCTACCATCTAACTACTCTACTGGCTGCTACCATCTAACTACTGGCTGCTACCATCTAACTACTCTACTGGCTGCTACCATCTAACTACTGGCTGCTACCATCTAACTACTCTACTGGCTGCTACCATCTAACTACTCTAATGGCTGCTACCATCTAACTACTCTACTGGCTGCTACCATCTAACTACTGGCTGCTACCATCTAACTACTCTACTGGCTGCTACCATCTAACTACTCTACTGGCTGCTACCATCTAACTACTGGCTGCTACCATCTAACTACTCTACTGGCTGCTACCATCTAACTACTCTAATGACTGCTACCATCTAACTACTCTACTGGCTGCTACCATCTAACTACTCTACTGGCTGCTACCATCTAACTACTCTACTGGCTGCTACCATCTAACTACTCTACTGGCTGCTACCATCTAACTACTCTACTGGCTGCTACCATCTAACTACTCTACTGGCTGCTACCATCTAACCACTCTACTGGCTGCTACCATCTAACTACTCTACTGGCTGCTACCATCTAACTACTCTACTGGCTGCTACCATCTAACCACTCTACTGGCTGCTACCATCTAACTACTCTACTGGCTGCTACCATCTAACTACTGGCTGCTACCATCTAACTACTCTACTGGCTGCTACCATCTAACTACTGGCTGCTACCATCTAACTACTCTACTGGCTGCTACCATCTAACTACTCGGCTGCTACCATCTAACTACTCTACTGGCTGCTACCATCTAACCACTCTACTGGCTGCTACCATCTAACTACTGGCTGCTACCATCTAACTACTCTACTGGCTGCTACCATCTAACTACTGGCTGCTACCATCTAACTACTCTACTGGCTGCTACCATCTAACTACTCTACTGGCTGCTACCATCTAACTACTCTACTGGCTGCTACCATCTAACTACTGGCTGCTACCATCTAACTACTCTACTGGCTGCTACCATCTAACTACTCTACTGGCTGCTACCATCTAACTACTGGCTGCTACCATCTAACTACTCTACTGGCTGCTACCATCTAACTACTCTAACTACTCTACTGGCTGCTACCATCTAACTACTCTACTGGCTGCTACCATCTAACTACTCTAACTACTCTACTGGCTGCTACCATCTAACTACTCTACTGGCTGCTACCATCTAACTACTCTACTGGCTGCTACCATCTAACTACTCTACTGGCTGCTACCATCTAACTACTCTACTGGCTGCTACCATCTAACTACTCTACTGGCTGCTACCATCTAACTACTCTACTGGCTGCTACCATCTAACTACTGGCTGCTACCATCTAACTACTCTACTGGCTGCTACCATCTAACTACTGGCTGCTACCATCTAACTACTGGCTGCTACCATCTAACTACTCTACTGGCTGCTACCATCTAACTACTCTACTGGCTGCTACCATCTAACTACTCTACTGGCTGCTACCATCTAACTACTCTACTGGCTGCTACCATCTAACTACTCTACTGGCTGCTACCATCTAACTACTCTACTGGCTGCTACCATCTAACTACTGGCTGCTACCATCTAACTACTCTACTGGCTGCTACCATCTAACTACTCTACTGGCTGCTACCATCTAACTACTCTACTGGCTGCTACCATCTAACTACTGGCTGCTACCATCTAACTACTGGCTGCTACCATCTAACTACTGGCTGCTACCATCTAACTACTCTACTGGCTGCTACCATCTAACTACTCTACTGGCTGCTACCATCTAACTACTCTACTGGCTGCTACCATCTAACTACTCTACTGGCTGCTACCATCTAACTACTGGCTGCTACCATCTAACTACTCTACTGGCTGCTACCATCTAACTACTCTACTGGCTGCTACCATCTAACTACTCTACTGGCTGCTACCATCTAACTACTGGCTGCTACCATCTAACTACTGGCTGCTACCATCTAACTACTCTACTGGCTGCTACCATCTAACTACTGGCTGCTACCATCTAACTACTGGCTGCTACCATCTAACTACTGGCTGCTACCATCTAACTACTCTACTGGCTGCTACCATCTAACTACTGGCTGCTACCATCTAACTACTCTACTGGCTGCTACCATCTAACTACTCTACTGGCTGCTACCATCTAACTACTGGCTGCTACCATCTAACTACTCTACTGGCTGCTACCATCTAACTACTCTACTGGCTGCTACCATCTAACTACTCTACTGGCTGCTACCATCTAACTACTGGCTGCTACCATCTAACTACTCTACTGGCTGCTACCATCTAACTACTCTACTGGCTGCTACCATCTAACTCTACTGGCTGCTACCATCTAACTACTCTACTGGCTGCTACCATCTAACTACTCTACTGGCTGCTACCATCTAACTACTCTACTGGCTGCTACCATCTAACTACTCTACTGGCTGCTACCATCTAACTACTCTACTGGCTGCTACCATCTAACTACTCTACTGGCTGCTACCATCTAACTACTCTACTGGCTGCTACCATCTAACTACTCTACTGCTGCTACCATCTAACTACTCTACTGGCTGCTACCATCTAACTACTCTACTGGCTGCTACCATCTAACTACTGGCTGCTACCATCTAACTACTCTACTGGCTGCTACCATCTAACTACTCTACTGGCTGCTACCATCTAACTACTCTACTGGCTGCTACCATCTAACTACTCTACTGGCTGCTACCATCTAACTACTCTACTGGCTGCTACCATCTAACTACTCTACTGGCTGCTACCATCTAACTACTCTACTGGCTGCTACCATCTAACTACTCTACTGGCTGCTACCATCTAACTACTGGCTGCTACCATCTAACTACTCTACTGGCTGCTACCATCTACTACCTACTGGCTGCTACCATCTAACTACTGGCTGCTACCATCTAACTACTCTACTGGCTGCTACCATCTAACTACTCTACTGGCTGCTACCATCTAACTACTCTACTGGCTGCTACCATCTAACTACTCTACTGGCTGCTACCATCTAACTACTCTACTGGCTGCTACCATCTAACTACTCTACTGGCTGCTACCATCTAACTACTGGCTGCTACCATCTAACTACTGGCTGCTACCATCTAACTACTCTACTGGCTGCTACCATCTAACTACTCTACTGGCTGCTACCATCTAACTACTGGCTGCTACCATCTAACTACTGGCTGCTACCATCTAACTACCTCTGGCTGCTACCATCTAACTACTCTACGGCTGCTACCATCTAACTACTCTACTGGCTGCTACCATCTAACTACTCTACTGGCTGCTACCATCTAACTACTCTACTGGCTGCTACCATCTAACTACTGGCTGCTACCAATCTAACTACTCTACTGGCTGCTACCATCTAACTACTCTACTGGCTGCTACCATCTAACTAGTCTACTGGCTGCTACCATCTAACTACTGGCTGCTACCATCTAACTACTGGCTGCTACCATCTAACTACTCTACTGGCTGCTACCATCTAACTACTGGCTGCTAC
>NW_028173098.1:126061-198561 GCF_963971535.1 Notolepis coatsorum
TACCATGAGGTGCAAGCATAGTCGTAGTACCCCTGAATGAGTGCTCCTGCCAGAGTCTAACTACTCTACTGGCTGCTACCATCTAACTACTCTACTGGCTGCTACCATCTAATCACTCTACTGGCTGCTACCATCTAACTACTGGCTGCTACCATCTAACTACTCTACTGGCTGCTACCATCTAACTACTGGCTGCTACCATCTAACTACTCTACTGGCTGCTACCATCTAACTACTCTACTGGCTGCTACCATCTAACTACTCTACTGGCTGCTACCATCTAACTACTCTACTGGCTGCTACCATCTAACTACTGGCTGCTACCATCTAACTACTCTACTGGCTGCTACCATTTAACTACTATACTGGCTGCTACCATCTAACTACTATACTGGCTGCTACCATCTAACTACTCTACTGGCTGCTACCATCTAACTACTCTACTGGCTGCTACCATCTAACTACTCTACTGGCTGCTACCATCTAACTACTCTACTGGCTGCTACCATCTAACTACTCTACTGGCTGCTACCATCTAACTACTCTACTGGCTGCTACCATCTAACTACTCTACTGGCTGCTACCATCTAACTACTCTACTGGCTGCTACCATCTAACTACTCTAATGGCTGCTACCATCTAACTACTCTACTGGCTGCTACCATCTAACTACTCTACTGGCTGCTACCATCTAACTACTCTACTGGCTGCTACCATCTAACTACTCTACTGGCTGCTACCATCTAACTACTCTACTGGCTGCTACCATCTAACTACTGGCTGCTACCATCTAACTACTCTACTGGCTGCTACCATCTAACTACTCTACTGGCTGCTACCATCTAACTACTCTACTGGCTGCTACCATCTAACTACTGGCTGCTACCATCTAACTACTCTACTGGCTGCTACCATCTAACTACTCTACTGGCTGCTACCATCTAACTACTGGCTGCTACCATCTAACTACTCTACTGGCTGCTACCATCTAACTACTCTACTGGCTGCTACCATCTAACTACTGGCTGCTACAATCTAACTACTCTACTGGCTGCTACCATCTAACTACTCTACTGGCTGCTACCATCTAACTACTCTACTGGCTGCTACCATCTAACTACTGGCTGCTACCATCTAACTACTCTACTGGCTGCTACCATCTAACTACTCTAATGGCTGCTACCATCTAACCACTCTACTGGCTGCTACCATCTAACTACTGGCTGCTACCATCTAACCACTCTACTGGCTGCTACCATCTAACTACTGGCTGCTACCATCTAACTAATCTACTGGCTGCTACCATCTAACTACTCTACTGGCTGCTACCATCTAACCACTCTACTGGCTGCTACCATCTAACTACTGGCTGCTACCATCTAACTAATCTACTGGCTGCTACCATCTAACTACTCTACTGGCTGCTACCATCTAACTACTGGCTGCTACCATCTAACTAATCTAATGGCTGCTACCATCTAACTACTGGCTGCTACCATCTAACTACTCTACTGGCTGCTACCATCTAACTACTGGCTGCTACCATCTAACTGCTCTACTGGCTGCTACCATCTAACTACTCTACTGGCTGCTACCATCTAACTACTCTACTGGCTGCTACCATCTAACTACTGGCTGCTACCATCTAACTACTCTACTGGCTGCTACCATCTAACTAATCTACTGGCTGCTACCATCTAACTACTCTACTGGCTGCTACCATCTAACTACTCTACTGGCTGCTACCATCTAACTACTCTACTGGCTGCTACCATCTAACTACTCTACTGGCTGCTACCATCTAACTACTCTACTGGCTGCTACCATCTAACTACTGGCTGCTACCATCTAACTACTCTACTGGCTGCTACCATCTAACTACTCTACTGGCTGCTACCATCTAACTACTCTACTGGCTGCTACCATCTAACTACTGGCTGCTACCATCTAACTACTCTACTGGCTGCTACCATCTAACTACTGGCTGCTACCATCTAACTACTCTACTGGCTGCTACCATCTAACTACTCTACTGGCTGCTACCATCTAACTACTCTAATGGCTGCTACCATCTAACTACTCTACTGGCTGCTACCATCTAACTACTCTACTGGCTGCTACCATCTAACTACTGGCTGCTACCATCTAACTACTCTAATGGCTGCTACCATCTAACTACTCTACTGGCTGCTACCATCTAACTACTGGCTGCTACCATCTAACTACTCTACTGGCTGCTACCATCTAACTACTCTACTGGCTGCTACCATCTAACTACTGGCTGCTACCATCTAACTACTCTACTGGCTGCTACCATCTAACTACTCTACTGGCTGCTACCATCTAACTACTCTACTGGCTGCTACCATCTAACTACTGGCTGCTACCATCTAACTACTCTACTGGCTGCTACCATCTAACTACTCTACTGGCTGCTACCATCTAACTACTCTACTGGCTGCTACCATCTAACTACTCTACTGGCTGCTACCATCTAACTACTCTACTGGCTGCTACCATCTAACTACTCTACTGGCTGCTACCACCTAACCACTCTACTGGCTGCTACCATCTAACTACTCTACTGGCTGCTACCATCTAACTACTCTAATGGCTGCTACCATCTAACTACTCTACTGGCTGCTACCATCTAACTACTCTACTGGCTGCTACCATCTAACTACTCTACTGGCTGCTACCATCTAACTACTGGCTGCTACCATCTAACTACTCTACTGGCTGCTACCATCTAACTACTGGCTGCTACCATCTAACTACTCTACTGGCTGCTACCATCTAACTACTGGCTGCTACCATCTAACTACTCTACTGGCTGCTACCATCTAACTACTGGCTGCTACCATCTAACCACTCTACTGGCTGCTACCATCTAACTACTCTACTGGCTGCTACCATCTAACTACTCTACTGGCTGCTACCATCTAACTACTGGCTGCTACCATCTAACTATTGGCTGCTACCATCTAACTACTGGCTGCTACCATCTATCTACTCTACTGGCTGCTACCATCTAACTACTGGCTGCTACCATCTAACTACTGGCTGCTACCATCTAACTACTCTACTGGCTGCTACCATCTAACTACTGGCTGCTACCATCTAACTACTGGCTGCTACCATCTAACTACTCTACTGGCTGCTACCATCTAACTACTCTACTGGCTGCTACCATCTAACTACTGGCTGCTACCATCTAACTACTGGCTGCTACCATCTAACTACTGGCTGCTACCATCTAACTACTCTACTGGCTGCTACCATCTAACTACTCTACTGGCTGCTACCATCTAACTACTCTACTGGCTGCTACCATCTAACTACTCTACTGGCTGCTACCATCTAACTACTCTACTGGCTGCTACCATCTAACTACTCTACTGGCTGCTACCATCTAACTACTCTACTGGCTGCTACCATCTAACTACTGGCTTCTACCATCTAACTACTCTACTGGCTGCTACCATTTAACTACTATACTGGCTGCTACCATCTAACTACTATACTGGCTGCTACCATCTAACTACTCTACTGGCTGCTACCATCTAACTACTGGCTGCTACCATCTAACTACTGGCTGCTACCATCTAACTACTCTACTGGCTGCTACCATCTAACTACTGTACTGGCTGCTACCATCTAACTACTCTACTGGCTGCTACCATCTACCTACTGGCTGCTACCATCTAACTACTCTACTGGCTGCTACCATCTAACTACTGGCTGCTACCATCTAACTACTCTACTGGCTGCTACCATCTAACTACTCTACTGGCTGCTACCATCTAACTACTGGCTGCTACCATCTAACTACTATACTGGCTGCTACCATCTAACTACTCTACTGGCTGCTACCATCTAACTACTGTACTGGCTGCTACCATCTAACTACTCTACTGGCTGCTACCATCTAACTACTGGCTGCTACCATCTAACTACTCTACTGGCTGCTACCATCTAACTACTCTACTGGCTGCTACCATCTAACTACTGGCTGCTACCATCTAACTACTCTACTGGCTGCTACCATCTAACCACTCTACTGGCTGATCCTATGGAGGCTAGTCCTGGTTGTCTTGTTGTGTTGGGAACCTATGGAATGGATGTTTTATAGGATGTTTCTCTCTAGAGCCAACCTGCCTCTCATTCTCTCTCTCTCTCTCTCTCTCTCTCTCTCTCTCTCTCTCTCTCTCTCTCTCTCTCTCTCTCTCTCTCTCTCTCTCTCTCTCTCTCTCTCTCTCTCTCTCTCTCTCTCTCTCTCTCTCTCTCTCTCTCTCTCTATGTCTCTCTCTTTCTCTCTTTCTCATGAGACCATTGTTACATGTTCCTATATTGTTGCTACACCATCGATTCTCTGTTTTATCAAAGTAATTACACACACACACACACACACACACACGCACGCACACACACAGACACACACACACACACGCACGCACGCACGCACACACACACACACACACACACACACACACACACACACACACACACACACACACACACACACACACACACAGGTGACGATGAGGAGAGAGGGGAGGAAAAGGTAGAGCAGGGGAGAGAGAGCGAGGTAGAGCAGGGGAGAGAGGTGGTTAGATTGTCAAGTGATTAGATTGTAATCACAGTTCATCCCCCAGAGGATTCTGGGTAGTAACGAAGCAGTAGCCTTGACCTAGAACTAGAGTCGGTAGAACAGCCTGGGGCCTCATACTGATCTATGTGTTCTAATCTATCTAATCTACCTCTGTATTCCAATCTACCTAATCTACCTAATCTACCTAAGTATTTTAATCTCTCTAATCTACCTCTGTGTTCTAATTTATCTAATATACCTCTGTATTCTAATCCAGCGGTTCCCAAAGTGGAGGGGGGGGGGTCACCAGATGATAAATAAGAAAAAAAATAATAATAATAATAATAATAATAATAATAATAATAATAATAATAATAATAATAATAATAATAATAATAATAATAATAATAATAATAATAATAATAATAATAATAATAATAATAATAATAATAATAATAATAATAATAATAATAATAATAATAATAATAATAATAATAATAATAATAATAATAATAATAATAATAATAATAATAATAATAATAATAATAATAATAATAATAATAATAATAATAATAATAATAATAATAATAATAATAATAATAATAATAATAATAATAATAATAATAATAATAATAATAATAATAATAATAATAATAAGAATAATAAGAATAATAAGAATAATAATAATAATAATAATAATAATAATAATAATAATAATAATAATAATAATAATAATAATAATAATAATAATAATAATAATAATAATAATAATAATAATAATAATAATAATAATAATAATAATAATAATAATAATAATAATAATAATAATAATAATAATAATAATAATAATAATAATAATAATAATAATAATAATGTTTTTTAATGCAGTCAGACCACTGAATTTAGAAGCAGGCCAGGCCAGTGTTTCTAGTTGCAGAAGCACAATAGTTAGATAACCTAGGTGGGGAACAACCAGGAGATTACTGCAACTCACACAAGTTGGATAACTATCTCTCTCTCTCTCTCTTGCTCACACACACAAAGGGAGAGAGCCGCATGTGATTGGTGGAGGCGGGACCCTTACAAAAAAAACAAAAAATCCATCAAAACAGTGTTGTTGCTAATCATTGACACATGCTAGCCTGTAATAATCCCCCCCAGAAAAATCTACTTTGCATTTGATATATTGCAAATATATGCCATCACACACACACTGGCATTTAAAGGGTTAGAATTATAAAATGAATATGTGGTGTTATGATCAGGGCTGAAGTTGAATAACATATTGTATTATTTTCAATCTGACATTACAAGAAAACAGAAAATCCATCAAAATCAGTGTTGTTGCTAATATGAGGACTGTGTGTATGTGTAACTAGGAGGGATATGAGGACTGTGTGTATGTGTAACTAGAAGGGATACTGTGTGTATGTGTAACTAAGGGATATGAGGACTGTGTGTTTGTGTAACTAGGAGGGATATGAGGACTGTGTGTATACATGTGTAACTAAAATGGATATGAGGACTGTGTGTATGTGTAACTAGAAGGGATATGAGGACTGTGTGTATGTGTAACTAGGAGGGATATGAGGACTGAGCAACTGAGCATTCTCAGTGGTGTCAGTGGACTCATCCACAGCTATCACAAAGCTGTTTAATCAAATCATCAGCCAGTATTTTAGTTATTCTGGTTGCTGAGCTATCTGAGGAGGATTTGCTTTTGTTTGCCTTCAAACATGGTATCCATCACTTCAATCATACATTATTTTATTATTTATGCATCAGAGAATGGCTTCTTGTGTTTAGCCAACACCCACCCAGGGATATGAGGACTGTGTGTCTTGTTTACATCAGGGGTCCTGAGGAGAGATAACTCATGGCAGCACTTAATTATGTTAATGCTATTCAGGTGATGGGCGTTGCTGGAGGGTTTTTTGTTGACGCCCCAGCTCACTCTGTCTGAAGTGTGAAAAGTGGCCTTCCTTTGAGAGGCCTTTTCACCTCTTAAGTATTCTAGAACACAAACCAGGTTTACAAGTTATAATTGAGCACATCGTGTTCAAAAAATTCTCAGATTTCAACATATGACACATCATTTGAAAGTTTAGATTCTGTACTTTAGCAATCTGGAATAATCTGAAAAATTAAAATGTGGCATTTGGCACAAACCGCTGTGAGGTGAGTAGGTGACACATATATGCTAGACTGTTTTTTAACAATAATTTGTGATGCCATCACAAACACTGGCATTTAAAGGGTACAAATAAAAAGGTTCCTGCACCAGAATGCAGGAAATTAAGTCTTTGTAACAAAAAAATTCCTGGTCGGGGACCTCCAGACCCCCTGCTTAAAAAGTGGCCTGACTGGGGCTATATTTCACACTATATTTCCTGGCCTGAATGATTTCCCCAGTCCGGCCCTGGTTAAAAGCCTCCAATGCTTATTAGTGTGTGTGCGTTTGAAGGTTTGCATGTTTCAACCATACATTTCCATTTATTAAAAAACATTTTTATTTTAAAAATTTTTGTAATTTTCTTTTTTACCTCCTATAGTAGTGGGGGTTGAGGCTCTCTGACACCGTTATTTCGGGGGTCGTGGCCTGAAAACTTTGGGAACCCCTGTTCTAATCTACCTATGTATTCGAATCTCTCTAATCTACCACTGTTGTTAGGAATCAAGGTAAAACAGTTGAGTTCTTGTGAAGCACGGAAGAAGGAGAGGGAGATGGTGTTGCTCTTCTCGAATATGTGTTATTTTATTATCAGAAACACTTAGAGCGATAATAGATATATAAGTAGCAATGGGCGGAATTAACAAAATAAAGAATAGTACCTAGAGAATAACACAATAAGGAAAAGTAACTGAGACAGGAACGGAGTTATGAGGTTTTGTCGCTCTAAGTGTCCCGCCAGCAGCGATATGTATTCTAATCTATCTAATCTACATATATATTCTAATCTATCTAATCTACCTCTGAATTTGAATCTATATGTGGTCTAATCTCTATAATATATCTATGTGTTCTAATTGATCTAATCTGCCTATGTATTCTAATTAAGATAGACTACCTATGTGTTCTAATTGATCTAATCTACCAATGTGTTCTAATTGATCTAATCTACCTGTGTGTTCTAATTGATCTAATCTACCTGTGTGTTCTAATTGATCTAATCTACCTGTGTTCTAATTGATCTAATCTACCTCTGTATTCTAATCTACCTAAGTATTCTAATCTATCTAATCTACCTATGTATTCACTTATCTATCATCTCTATGTGTTCTAATTGATCTAATCTAGTGTGTTCTAATTGATCTAATCTACCTGTGTATTCTAATTGAGCTAGTCTACCTATGTGTTCTTATTGATCTAATCTACCTATGAATTCTAATTGATCGAATCTACCTATGTGTTCTTATTGATCTAATCTACCTATGTGTTCTAATTGATCTAATCTACCTATGTATTCAAATTGATCTAATCTATTTATGTTCTAATTGATCTAATCTACCTATGTGTTCTAATTGATCTAATCTACCTATGTATTCTAATTGATCTAATCTACCTATGTGTTCTAATTGATCTAATCTACCTATGTATTCGAATTGATCTAATCGACCTATGTGTTCTAATTGATCTAATCTACCTATGTATTCGAATTGATCTAATCTATTTATGTTCTAATTGATCTAATCTACCTATGTATTCTAATTGATCTAATCTACCTATGTATTCGAATTGATCTAATCTATTTATGTTCTAATTGATCTAATCTACCTATGTATTCGAATTGATCTAATCTATTTATGTTCTAATTGATCTAATCTACCTATGTGATCTAATTGATCTAATCGACATATATGTTCAAATTGATCTAATCTACCTGTGTATTCTAATTGATCTAATCTACCAATGTGTTCTAATTGATCTAATCTACCTATGTGTTCTAATTGATCTAATCTACCAATGTGTTCTAATTGATCTAATCTACCTGTGTATTCTAATTGAGCTAGTTTACCTATGTGTTCTAATTGATCTAATCTACCTATGTGTTCTAATTGAGCTAGTCTACCTATGTGTTCTAATTGATCTAATCTACCTGTGTATTCTAATTGAGCTAGTCTACCTATGTGTTCTAATTGATCTAATCTACCTATGTGTTCTAATTGATCTAATCTACCTGTGTATTCTTATTGATCTAATCTACCTATGTATTCTAATTGATCTAATCTACCTATGTGTTCTAATTGATCTAATCTACCTATGTGTTCTAATTGATCTAATCTACCTATGTGTTCTAATTCAGTGGTTCTCAACTGGTCTAGCCTCAGGACCCAACATTTTCCTTAGTCATTAAGTCGCGACCCACATTTTTGAACCACTATGATTTATTAAAAAAAAAGTATTGCAGTTCTAATTGATCTAATCTACCTATGAGTTCTAATTAAGGCTGTCAAAGTTAATGTGGTATTAACGGGTTAACGTAAGATTAACTTTTTAGAAAAAAGTCTCTTCTCTCTTGTTTTCTATATCTCTCTCTTCACTCTCTATTTCTCTATATCTCTCTCTTCTCTCTCTCTAGCTTCTTGGCTGCATCAAGGCCCTGCTGTCTGTCCAACAAACCTGATTACACCCATCCAGAGAGAGAGAGAGAGAGAGAGAGAGAGAGAGAGAGAGAGAGAGAGAGAGAGAGAGAGAGAGAGAGAGAGAGAGAGAGAGAGAGAGAGAGAGAGAGAGAGAGAGAGAGAGAGAGAGAGAGAGAGAGAGAGAGAGAGAGAGAGAGAGAGAGAGGGGGGGGGGTACATAGAGAGAATGATTGGAGGTTGGTATGAAATTAGATTCTAAGAATCATAGCATTATAATTCACCATTGGTAATTGAATGTCACACGTAGTGCACACACACACACACACACACACATGCATGGCATGCACACACACACACACACACACACACACACACACACACACACACACACACACACACACACACACACACATGCATGCACACACACACGCACACACATACAACACACACACACACACACACACATGCTGCATGCACACACACACGCACACACACACACACACACACACACACACACACACACACACACACACACACACACACACACACACAGACACACACACACACACACACCTAGCAGGTGGTATAACTGGTCAATTGTGGTCAGTATGAATTCTCATGTGATTAAACTCAGGAGAATTGTCATTGACTCAATAGAAACAGTAAAGGGACACTGCATATTTCTATTTTCTATTCTATTCTATTTTATAGGGTTTAATTGATTCTCAATACGTTATAACCATATTATGTAGATATTTGCTTAAATATATGGTTAAATGTATGGTTATAAATGGTTATATATGGTCAGATATACGATTAGATATATATTAAATATATGGTTAAATGTATGGTTATATGTTAAATATATGGTTGGTTTGTTTAGTTGTTTTGATATTTTCTTTTACCTCATAAATGTCTCTGTTATGTACCATGAGCCTGATCACTCCTGTGTCACTGGGCATACAGGTGAGGGCTGCTAATTAGCTAATTGCTGCTGATTGGTTACCTGCTGGCAGCTTAAAACCAGCCCTTGAGTCACACATGCAGGGTCTGTGGTTAGAGGAGTGTGGGTTAACAGAGGGTTATCACTTTCTTCTATTCTTGGTTCTTTAGTTTGTATCAGTATTTCATTGTTAAAGTAGTCTTTTTGGGTTAAACACAGGTTTTGGTGTCGGTTTTGCACTTAGGTTGCGTGCCTTTGAGCCAGGGTCGTAACAGTCTCAAATCAAGCCTAAAAGAGTTTAATTTGTAGACAGAGAATAAGATTCTTGGAGAAATGTTCCCCTGGTTTGATTGTGTAATAATGCATGTATAACCTCAACCCTGGTTTGATTGTGTAATAATGCATGTATAACCTCAACCCTGGTTTGATTGTGTAATAATGCATGTATAACCTCAACCCTGGTTTGATTGTGTAATAATGCATGTATAACCTCAACCCTGTATTGCAGAATGAGGACAACCTGGCCTATCATAATAGATATATATATGCTACAGTTATGTCATAATATATGTATAAGTGAGTTATATCACTATATACAATACCGTTCAAAAGTTTGGGGTCACTTTGAAATTTCCTTATTTTTTTAAAGAAAAGCACTGTTTTTTTTTCAATGAAGATAACATGAAATTAATCTGAAATACACTCTATACATTGTTAATGTGGTAAATGACTATTCTAGCTGCAAACGTCTGGTCTTTAATGGAATATCTACATAGGTATATAGAGGCCCATTTCCAGCAACCATCACTCCAGTGTTCTAATGGTACATTGTGTTTGCTAATCACGTTAGAAAGCTAATGGATGATTCGAAAAACCTTGAAAACCCTTGTGCAATTACGTTAGCACAGCTGAAAATGGGTTTGCTGGTTAGAGAAGCTATAAAACTGGCCTTCCTTTGAGCTAGTTGAGTATCTCTCAGGTAAACGGTACTATTTCCCCCCCCCCTCACAGTGAGCTGTGGTGTTCCACAAGGAAGCATACTAGGATCGCTACTGTTCCTAATTTATGCAAATGACATGTCGTCAGCTTGTGACTGCAACTTGTTCTTGTTCGCGGACGACTCAGCCCTGCTGGTCTCTGACAAGAACAAGTTACAGGTTGAAAAAACCCTCAGCTCGGAACTAGGCAGAATCTGCACCTGGCTCGCTGATAACAAACTATCATTACACCTGGGTAAAACAGAGTCCATTCTCTTCGGATCAAATAACAAACTCAGCAAGACCGACGGCTTCTCAGTTACAGTTACAAGGAAAGATGAAATTACATACCTAGGTTCCATCCTAGAGGCAAATCTTTCCCGTAACAAAATGGCATCCAAGGTAATAAAAAAAGTCAACCAACGAACTAGATTCTTGTACCGGATCTCCTCTCTGGTAAACAAGAATACCCTGAAGACTCTGGCAGGAGCACTCATTCAAGGGTACTACGACTATGCTTGCACCTCATGGTACCAAAGCACCTCAAAGGCGCTAAAAACAAGATTACAAACATCACAAAATAAACTAGTCAGACTTCTACTTGACCTTACCCCTAGAACCCACCTCACTCCTGCCCACTTTGCCAACCTAGGATGGCTTAGAGTAGACGACAGAGTACAGCAATGGGCCTGGTCTACAAGATACACTATACGACTAAGGTACCCATGTACATGTCAAAATACTTCCCAAAGGTTAGTGAATACTACAACCACAACACCAGAGGAAGCTCAACAAATCATGTTAAACCCAGATTCGGCTCAAACAAGGGACTAAACACATTTCGCAATTATGCCACATCAATGTGGAACGCCCTACCCAAAGCTGTAAAGGAATGTGAATCCCTACCCACATTCAAAACCGCTCTTAAAGAGCACCTACGGGAGGCTGCAATTCGAAACTGGCAACCGTAAATGTCCAAACCCCCCCAGCACCCCCCCCCCCCAGCACCCCCCACACCCCCTCCTAATGTACAGTCCCCTCCCCATCATATGTATACTCTCTGTCAGGATCTATGGGTAACAGTACTGTATATTTGCATATCGTATATGTCACAAATGTAACAGTACGAAATACCTGTATGTCATGTATGTCCCTATGCCATAAATGTCATGTATGTTGTGTATGTCTTAAATGTCACTATGAATTGAAAATGGGGGACCCTGATGTAAACAAGACAAACGTCTTTCTCTGGTCTGCATCCCCTTAACAATTGTGTGTATTGAGCCGTACTGTATTGTACCCATTCTGCAATCTGTTAAATAAAGTTTTCATTCATTCATTCATCTGGAGCATCCCATTTGTGGGTTCGATTATACTCTCAAAATGGCCAGAAAAAGAGAACTTTCATATGAAACTCGACAGTCTATTCTTGTTCTTATAGAAATTAAGACTATTCCATGTGAGAAATTGCCAAGAAACTGAACATTTCCTACAACAGTGTCTACTACTCGTTTCAGAGAACAGCACAAACAGGCTCTACTCAGAGTAGAGAGAGAAGTGGCAGGCCCCGGTGCACAACTGAGCAAGAAGACATGTACATTAGAGTTTCTAGTTTGAGAAATAGACACCTCACAGGTCCGGAACTGGCAGCTTCATTAAATGGTTCCCGCAAAACGCCAGTGTCAACGTCTACAGCGAAGAGGCGACTCCGGGATGCTGGCCTTCTAGGCAGAGTGGCAAAGAAAAAGTCATATCGGAGACTGGCCAATAAAAGGAAAAGATTAATATGGGCAAAATAACACAGACATTGGACAGAGGAAGATTAGAAAAAAGTGTTATGGACAGACGAATCAAATTTTGAGGTGTTTGGATCACACTGAAGAACATTTGTGAGATGCAGAACAAGTGAAAAGAAGCTGGAAGAGTGCCTGACACCATCTGTCAAGCATGCTGGAGGTAATGTGATGGTCTGGGGCTGCTTTGGTGCTGGTAAAGTGGGAGATTTGTACAAGATAAAAGGGATTTTGAATAAGGAAGGCTATCACTCAATTTTGCAACACCATGCCATACCCTGTGGACAGTGCTTGATTGGAGCCAATGTCCTCCTACAACAGGACAATGACCCAAAGCACACCTCCACATGATGCAAGAACTATTTAGGGAAGAAGCAGGCAGCTGGTATTCTGTCTGTAATGGAGTGGCCAGCGCAGTCACCAGATCTCAACCCCATTGAGCTGTTGTGGGACAGCTTGACCGTATGGTGCGCAAGAAGGCACGTCAAGCCAATCCAACTTGTGGGCGGTGCTTCAGGAAGCGTGGGGTGACATTACTTCAGATTCCCTCAACAAATTAACAGCTAGAATGCCAAAGGTCTGCATTGCTGTAATTGCTGCAAAGGGAGCATTCTTTAACGAAAGCAAAGTTTGAAGGACAAAATTATTATTTCAAAATAAAAATCATTATTTCTAACCTTGTCAATGTCTTGACTATATTTTCTATTCATTTTGCAACTCATTTGATAAATAAAAGTCTGAGTTTTCATGGAAAACACGAAATTGTCTGGGTGACCCCAAACTTTAGAACGGTAGTGTATACTAAATACAAAACGAAACAGAAATTGAATATCACATAACTTTGTTAAAAAGAATAAACACAGGACAATAATGAACAATCTCTTTGGCTTCAGGAATGTGTTCAAATGTGTTTTTGGGTCAGGTGGTGTCACTACAGTACGGCTCTTACAGTAGTTTAGTTGGTCAGGTGGTGTCACTACAGTACGGCTCTTACAGTAGTTTAGTTGGTCAGGTGGTGTCACTACAGTACGGCTCTTACAGTAGTTTAGTTGGTCAGGTGGTGTCACCCCAGATAGCAAAAAATGAGTGAATCAACGTTGAAATAGGGTTCAGCAGAAATATTGAATCTATGTTGAAGCCTGACATCTAAATTATATAGATCGTTGTCTATGACCCTAACGTTGAATCAACGTTAGGTGTCAACCATAGCTGATACTATATCAATGTTGATTCAACCATCATCTAAATGGTAATATACATGCACATTTTAGTTGATTTTATATTGAATCAATGTTAGACATCAATGTTTATTCAACCATAATCTAAATGGTAATCTACATGCACATTTTAGTTGATTTTATATTGAATCAATGTTAGACATCAATGTTTATTCAACCATAATCTAAATGGTACTCTACTTGTACATTTGTAACTTGTACATCTACTTGTAACTTGTAAAGTTAAGGAATCAATACTGATTAATGTACATTTTACATTAACATATTGCTGCTGATATGTATACATCATAACATTACATGTTTTTTTCCTGCTGTTAAACACACTATTGTTAAATAAATAATAATACAATTCTTATATGACCATATTTCCAAAAATGTGTGAACAAAAATGACAACATGGCTTTTAAAATGAAAAAAAAAATTTCTAGGGTATCAGAACTTCCAGTGACTAAAACTTTTTACAAAAAACAAATAACATACCTTATAACAGGCTTTCATTAACAATATAGCCACTGCCAGAATAGTGACACACATATTGTGTGTGGTGAGCACACGCATTCATGCACAACGAAGACAAGATTGCAATCATTTTAACTATAAATTTATGAGCTCAAAGTATGAGCTCACTACTGACTGAAATGTCCAACAAAAAGCATCAATTGTCAAATAATATTGATCACATTAACTAGACTAGATGTTTGAGGAAATTAGAAAGGGAACAACAACTTAACCCTTGTGTCTGATCAGATTCGTATTTGTTTGATAACTTTGCAGTGATGAGCCAACATAATATGTGGCATAATCTTTTAATTATCTTGTATTTTTTTTTTTACTCTTCATAAATTGTTTATTCCACTTCAGCCCGATCATAACCACCACATTTTCTTTTTTTTTTTTCATATTTAACAACTCTTTTCAGAAAAGTGGGAGTATTTCATTACAAAAATAATATAAAAAATGGTTATGATCAGGGCTGAAGTTGAATAAAATATTTATGGAAAAGAAAGTGGGAAATTATTTCAACATAATCTTTTTATGGAGTTTTTCAATTTAGTCCCCTAATAAGAGTATAATACTTTAGTTTTCAGACACAAGGGTTAAATATAAACAATGGCATAGGATTTGAATTTAAACACAGTGGAGCTTAGATGATCTACAGTTGTCCACGACTTATCCTCCAAGGCATCTGCTATATAATAATCTTCAGATTTACTTAAGTGTTATTAGTAGGTTACAGCAGTAAGCATTAGTTTGCTCAGTCAATTATGGCCAATTCGTTTTATATTGTTTAATACAGTTAAATAAATAGATAAATGAAAAGCAATTTTTTTTGGATTACCCCCCCCCCCCCCCCCCCCCACTGTACCGAAAATAATACCGAACCGTGTCTTCAAAACCGAGGTACGTACCGAACCGTGGATTTTGTGTACCGTTACACCCCTAATGTTTCTATAACTCTCTCCCATATAACTCTCTCCCATACCCTTAACACCAACCGCTGAAGTGCCCTTGAGCAAGGCACTAAACCCCCAACTGCTCCAGTGGAGTTGCTCAGTGGCCAACAGTGTCAGACTGTGGTTGTACTGGGGCCTAACAAAATTAATAGTTGGTTTTAGGTTGGTTGTCAGTTTGGCCATGGGTAGGTAGGGAATTTATTTTATTTTTTTATTTTATTCTTTCCCACGGCGACTATGGATAGGGAATTTCTTTATTTAATTAAAATGTTCACAACAACATGGATGCATGTACTCTGCCAGCATGTTTAATATCCATAATACTAAATGTTTGACTAAGATTTCTATGAAACTTTATTAAAAAAAAAAAAAAACGTTTTTTTTTTTTTTTTATAATTTTTTCTAAAAACTCATAAAATATATTGGGTCGCACCTAAATCGGCAGGGTCGGTCGGCAACCTGAAACCAACTATTAATTTTGTTAGGCCTGGGCAGCTCCCAGGTGTGAATGGAACTCTGTGAATGTGAAGCAGGGCGTAGCTGAAAAAGAGCATCTGTGCTCAGCGAACCTACCCTGGGTAAATAAAGGTTAAAATTAAAAATAAAAAAAATAAACACTGCAAGAACAGGCTGAAGCATAAGTCATTCAAGTAGATGCCGTCCATGGAAGAACAGTGTCCAGGGTAATTCCTTGTACTGTATGAACCAGGGAAACAGTGTGCTGGGGTACCCCAAGTTTGACTCTGGTTCGCTTGACAATTAAGTTTGGGTCACTTCGGTTCCAAGAACAGGCTGAAGCAGCATATTCAAGTAGATGCCGTCCATGGAAGAACAGTGTCTATCAGGGTAATTCCTTGTACTGTATGAACCAGGGAAACAGTGTGTGCTGTGCTGTGCTGGGGTAGCTGTGCTGTGCTGGGGTACCCTAAGTTTGACTCTGGTTCGCTTGACAATTAAGTTTGGGTCACTTCGGTTCCAAGAACAGGCTGAAGCAGCATAAGTCATTCAAGTAGATGCCAGGGTAATTCCTTGTACTGTATGAACCAGGGAAACAGTGTGTGTGTGCTGTGCTGTGCTGGGGTACCCTAAGTTTGACTCTGGTTCGCTTGACTTAAGTTTGGGTCACTTCGGTTCCTTGAGATGCCTCCCTCCCGGTCTGGCGCATAACGAAGCCACTTCTTGACAGTTTCGTTGTAGTCCTGGTCGGTCAGCTTGGGGTCAAACTGTCGAGCAGCAGCTGATAGACACAAAAATAAAAAAGGGAGGAAGAGAAGTGGGTGAGATGATGTACGATGATAAGAGCACCCGGCCCTCACTTCACACGAGTGCGATTTTTTTTAATCACTCAATTACTCACTCTGTAGGTCTACAGTAACAAGCTACAGTCAGCATCCAGTTAGACTGGACAGGAAAGAGAATTAAGCAATCGCCTAGCCTGACACCATCTAGGCAATACAATGTGTATCCATGCACCTCTAAAGCTCAATTACGTTGTCCATTTCTTATAGGTTGCACTTTATCACTTTATTCCAACATAACACTTTTTTTTTAAGTTTTTGCAACAGCATAATTATATTCTGAATCACCAGCATCACCAGCATCACCACCTCACTACCTAAACTTAACCTATGAAGTAGTTTGCAGGGGAGGAAGCTCACCAAACATGCAGGCTTATAGTGTGGTGTGCTTGAATGGCTTCTTGCTTTCTGAACAACGCTTGTCTTTCTTTCCAGCCCAGTTGAACCCACTGGCCAGGGCGTTGGTCATAGCAGTTTTCAACATAAGTCTGATCAGGTTCTCTGAATTGGTGCCTCCTACCAAAGCCAGGCGAGAAATCTAAATCAGAGAGAAGAAAATGAAGGCCCTGCGTTAGAAACAGCATAACGTTTATTTTATGAACACAGAGCAACCAACTTATTTATACACACACTTTATGCATGCACTGATATTCCAGCCCATGCCAGTCATTAGGTTTAACCACATTAACCCTCCTGTCCATATGTAAATGGTATATTTGAACAATTTCAAAACGTTTCATAAATAGCAGATATACAAGCTCTAACACGTTTTGAACTAGAAAGTGCTAAACACATTTTTCCCCTGAACAAGACCACACTGAAACGATCTACATTTGATAAATGAATGCAGTTCAATAAATTACCATCTTTTGACGGACTGATTGCTCCATCAGTAATGATTCTGCCTCATTGAAGTCTTGTTCACTGGCGATTGGCAGCTGGAAGGGGAGCATAGTGGTTGTGGTGGCCACGCCGTGTCCCCTGGTCCCACCAGATATGTTGCCCTCAGCCAACTCGGTCTTGATGAACTGCACATCTCTCGATAGATCCTTCACCACGACAAGTAATTCAGCCAGCATTGAATTATTCTTCTGGATGGTAAGGTCTTCAGAAGAAGAGTTAAAATCATTAAGTGAGAAATAAAAATAAGCAGCAAATCACACGAGGAATTACACCATGTCCAATAGACTTGCCTTTCATAAGCTGCCCGTCATCGCCGGCCATCTGTCTACGCTGTGAAACACCAGATGGGGTGTTGTAGTTCTCTAAAGAGTGATGGTTTGTCCTTGAATTAGCAGCAACAATTAACTTATAATCAGTGAGGATAGCCTGCTCTGTCTCTCTCAGTAATTTGTTGACTCTACGTCTTTTAGCCCGAGAATAAGATGACATAGTGATGAGGTGCTGTAGTCAATGTAATGGTACATAAATTGTGGTATTTACTTGGCTAGAACAGGTCTTTGCTTCAATTGCTGCAACGTGCGGCTTCTTGAAACTGGTACGTGATTCTGGAAAAAGAAAGAAAAAAGGGGGGAGGGTCCTGATTAATGTGCTGCATTGCAATGTGCAGGGTGAAACACTTGCATAATTCTACATTTTGATCAATATCAAGAGAGTCCATTATTATATTATTGTTATATTGTTCATTAGAAAATACCATGCATATAACCAAACATCTAACTATATAGTCAATGTAATGGTACATAAATTGTGCAATTTACTTGGCTAGAACAGGTCTTTGCTTCAATTGCTGCAACGTGCGGCTTCTTGAAACTGGTACGTGATTCTGGAAAAAGAAAGAAAAAAGGGGGGAGGGTCCTGATTAAAGGGGAACTATTTTACTATTTCTTTCACTATTTGGGCACTTTTACACAATTCCTGTGAGTCTATGGAACACCTCTGTAATATATATATTTTTTGTATTCATTGTTTTGTATTTCTAATCAAGTCCTCAAAAACAGCATTTTTCTACCTCAAGATTTCGAGCTGTTTTGAGCCTGGGCTCCTAAACCACTGTGCATCGTCGTGTTCCCCTGAACATTAACATGCAGCAGTGACTATATGACATCACATATAGGCACATTTTCAAACGACTCAGTTCAGTGAGGGTGAATATTGTGAGAGGAGAATTGGAAGAATGCGCCAATATGAGAATTTTTAGACATAGATCATATTAATATAAGTTCACATAGCTAGGAAACAATGCTAAACACTCAAAAAGGCCATTTATAAGATAGTTCCCCTTTAATGTGCTGCATTGCAATGTGCAGGGTGAAACGCTTGCATAATTCTACATTTTGATCAATATCAAGAGAGTCCATTATTATATTATTGTTATATTGTTCATTAGAAAATACCATGCATATAACCAAACTTCTAACTATATAGTCAATGTAATGGTACATAAATTGTGGTATTTACTTGGCTAGAACAGGTCTTTGCTTCAATTGCTGCAACGTGCGGCTTCTTGAAACTGGTACGTGATTCTGGAAAAAGAAAGAAAAAAGGGGGGAGACATAAATGTCATCATGTGTATGTCATAAATGTCACTATGAATTGAAAATGGGGGACCCTGATGTAAACGAGACAAAAACGTCTTTCTCTGGTCTGCATCCCCTTAACAATTGTGTGTATTGAGCCATACTGTATTGTACCCCTTCTGCAATCTGTTAAATAAAGTTTTCATTCATTCATTCAACATTAGCAGGACCAGTGGCACGCCAAACAGCCTGCAAACTACCTGGCGTTCTATCGCCATGCTCTAAGACAAACTCTAACCTTAACCAACTTCGAAAGAGTGCCTAAGCTTAAAGGGGAGATGAAGCATATAGCGATATAAACATAGTCATAGCATCAAATTAGTATTTAGATAAGCCACAGAAAAAAATCACGTTATAAAAATAAGCAATAGACACAATATTTCTGACAATGTGAATACATTCCCTGAGGTCCATAGATGTCCCTAGATACCAATAATATGCAAATGGTCTTTCGATTTTGATTACTATTATTTCATGTGAAATATTGCTATGTTATTGTGAGATTACAAAATCTGATGTGATATTACAGAGGATTTTGATTACAGCATTTTATTGTGAAATAATAATTAAATTATGTGAAATCAAAGGATACTGTATGAATGTCACTGTAATATGACATTATAACAATATAACAGAATTAGTTATCAATAACCTACCTGTATAAATGTTAAAAGTTGTTGCTAGGGATGCCCCGATCGATCGGCCACCGATCGTTATCGGCCGATAATTAATATAAATATGCGATCGGGGAATTCCGATAATTAGTCATATTCGCCGATCGCGGAAACTGATCAAGTGGATATCTCACTCGCTTGTCTCAGACGCACAGGACCTGCAAACTGCTCCTCCTCCCTAGCCCCGCCCGTACCCGTGTAGAGTTTGTAAACACAGGCGGAGCTCCTCTGCTGAGTCTAGATAGTGCATTCGTCCTGAGCTAACGTTAGCTACCTAGCTATCGTTACTGTTTAAACAAAATTACCCAGTCAACTATTCACTTTTAGTAGGCATTGTCTAACGGTATTTAGCCGGCTAGCTACCGATAGCTCCTGATATCAACAAATGCTCCAGCAAGTCTTGTAGTGCATGTTGATACCTCCGTTAGCTCGCGTTAGCTCGCGTTAGCTGACGTTAATTCACTGTTCAAAACGAAATGTCCGATTGAACTAAATAGTTGTCTTAACGTCATCTAGCCGGCTAGCAGTAGCTACAGATAGCTCCTGATATCAATGTCTTATAACATTGATTGAATGCGTATTCGAGCTGAGGGCTTGCTGAATGTTAAATGACCAAAGCATAACGTTACCAATAGGGTCCCGCTGCAGCGCCGGAGAATCCTTTTTGGTAGCTGGAGGCTACTAGAGTACACACAGACAGTGGAGCTGTTTGCAGATAGCGAGCATTTTGACTTGTTGCGTGGTGGCGATGTCTCGCAGATAATACAAGTACAAGTCTAATTATATAATATATATATTTTATAAAAAAAAAAAAAAAAATGTATATAAAATAATTTTTAATTTCTTTTTAAAACACTTTGGTTGCCTAAGGTTAAATTAATGATATACCATAGATTGCCAGCGCTATTTGTCTATGGAGAAAGTCCCCTTCTTTGCAGGGCTATAACTTTTTAAATTCTATTGCTACATTGCCATTATTAGGGCCCATTCAAAGTCCTATATGTATTGTTCATTGTGTAGCAACGTTAAACTTTTTCATTCACATATTCATAGTAAAGTATGGTCTAATGTATAAGTATGTTTTCATCTCTTTCTGCAGCTTTCTCCAGAACGTGATATATAGCCCCAAATGCATTATATTGATGATGAAATACAGTTTGATGGCAATCAGCGCGATATAAAAAATTCCAACTAGACGTACTTCTAGAAGTTACTACACGTCATCTGATGTTGACCGGATGGGCGAGGGGGCGTTTATAATTCCGTGGGCAGCGTTATACCAATCATCTAATGTGGGTCAAATGTTGATAATATCAGTTATTATCGAAGACGGTAACGTTACACGCTGAAACTCACCCCAGTCTCCGCGCGCCGTTGGGCGATCATCGTCGAGTAGAAATTTTATCATTATGGGATATATTATTACCCGGTCCATCTCCAGCTTGTATAATGGTATATACGTCCAAATCATGTTGTTTATCGAGTTATTGGCAATCGATCGCTATGTAGTGTGACGAGCCAGAGTCACGGGACATGTACCGAGTGGCCGGAAGCAATACGGACGTCTAGCACAACCTCTACTGCGCTTCCTGTTAAGCGGTTGCGCCGATCGGCCACCAGATGGCGCTCCTGAACCGCCAGAGAGCTCAGTGGGTCCTGCTGGTGGATCTCAGGCCAGCGGAGGGACATTATGAATCCGATCGCAGATTTTTGAAATATTGATATAAGGACGCTGTACAGCGTCCCCCGGCAACTTTAGCATGGCCAGCAAAGACGTGAGAAGAAGTGTCCCGGCACTCAAAGTGTTAATCAAAAACGATCGGTATCGGATCGGTATCGGCCGATATGGCTCACGACGATCAAAAAACGTGATCGGGGCATCCCTTGTTGCAAATATGCTTTCCCCTCATAAATATACCACTATACATTAATTTCTTATATTAGTTTTAAAATGACCATTTAACAGTTTAACCTGTTCCACCCCAGGTGAACATCAGTAAAAATGTATACCTAGGTAAATGGAATATTGCTCCACTTCTACAAGGGCTATTTGCATATTCTTGGTATCTAGGAACATCTATGGACCTCAATGAATGTATTCTCAGTGTCAGAAATATTGTGTCTATTACTAGGCTTGCTTAAATTCTGATGAAACAAAGGAAAATATGAATTATGATTTTTCTTTTCATCTTTGACAGTGAATAAAACCATGATAATAATGACCAAACTTAAAAAACTGCCACTGAGCTCATTCAGTACCCTCTTGAGATCATGTGTACAAAAGATCTAAGGACATTAATAAAGGGAATATGATCAAATTGAAGGTTTTGTATATACAGTACTGAATTCTCCCATCCGGACCAATGCAATTAGAAATATTATTATAGAATATAGAATATATGCTTATACATTACCTTATTATAGCCAATTCGCACATTTATATATATATACATATAGTATCTTTCAAATGGCCGAGTTCAATTTGGATATAGTATCACCAAGCGTGCATAATAACATATACTGATATTTAATGTAATCGACTGTACTTTTTTATTTCTCCCACAGTGTAATCATTTTGTAACTAATTTCAGATCTAATTATTCCTACATGATTACAATAGTGTGGAGAAACTGACTGCGTTTCAATATTTGTCAAAAACTTTACCTTTTGTAGCTTATTATCGCGAATCATAACAATTATTGATATGTTTCATTCAGAACGCCGAACTTTGAACGACCATAGCGGACCACAGGAAGTGTAGTTTGGTGAAATCTCAACACTGGCAGATAGCTAGCGAGGTCCTCTTGAAAATGGCCGCAAAAAGATTCCAATTCTGATCGTTCAACATTTTCATTTCCGCTTCCGGGTCAAAAACGCGAGTTGAAAAAATAACTTAAAATGATATAAACTCACTTTTAACCTATTGCTAAACTATTGCCAACCTAACGTTTTACATTCTACATGTATTTGTGACATAGTAGTGATAATAATACTTGAAAACGTTTGATTTTAAAAACGTTAATTCAATGTTGCCAGGTATCAACGTTAGCTCCCGGAACGATAGCCAGTTAGTTAGCACCAGCCAGGTATCAATGTTAGCTCCCGGAACGATAGCCAGTTAGCCGGGAGCTAACGTTGATACCTGGCTGGTGCTGGCTGACTGGCTATCGTTCCGGGAGCTAACGTTGATACCTGGCTGGTGCTAACTAACTGGCTATCGTTCCGGGAGCTAACGTTGATACCTGGCCTCTTATATTCTTATATGCAACAGGTGGATATCACTAAACACCAAAATCAAGAAACATTATAGCTAACTGCTAACGCTACTAGCTAAATTAGCTTCAGCTAGCAGGGCATGCATAACGGTTAATATAATATTCTCTACCATGTAAAAACGAACACGGCACTACTCCACTGGCGTTTGCAATCGAAAGCATACATACAACATACAACATACAACATACAACATACAACATAATCGACATTATTGCCATGCAGTACTCACCATGCAGAGAGACAATGGAGACATGAGGTAGCTAGCTGCCAGGAAGCTGCCGCACAGGTGCATTCTGGGAGGCGGGGCACAAGTGCAGTGCAGTCTGGGTGATGAGACAATGACGACAGCATACGTTGAGCAGCAGCCATACGTTGATTCAACATTTATTAGATATTGGCATTTCAATCATTAAAATGCAACCACAAAACAATATTGATTCAATGATATGTTTTCAACATTAGTCAATCGCTTTAGCGGTTAATGGGTGATTCAACATCAATCGTCGACCTTAACCAAAAATCAAGCATTGTGACCATAAATCAACATTGAATTAACACCTTTTGCTATCTGGGACTACAGTACGGCTCTTACAGTAGTTTAGTTGGTCAGGTGGTGTCACTACAGTACGGCTCTTACAGTAGTTTAGTTGGTCAGGTGGTGTCACTACAGTACGGCTCTTACAGTAGTTTAGTTGGTCAGGTGGTGTCACTACAGTATGGCTCTTACAGTAGTTTAGTTGGTCAGGTGGTGTCACTACAGTACGGCTCTTACAGTAGTTTAGTTGGTCAGGATGTCACTACAGTACGGCTCTTACAGTAGTTTAGTTGGGGCTTGTTTCTGCTTCCTGGGTCTCGAGGTATTAAAGAGTCACAAGGGACTCTGATGGCTCAAAGATGGCCGACTGTGACCTGATGACATCATGACAGATAGTGAAACCTGATTCGCCCTCATCAAACTTTCAGAAGCCAGTAGAGAGATGATCTGAGAGAGAGAGAGATCTAGAGATAAAACGTCTAGAATATGACTCATATTCGTACTTTGTGTGTGTGTGTGCATGTGTGTGTGTGTGTGTGTGTGTGTGTGTGTGTGTGCGTGCGTGCGTGCGTGCGTGCGTGCATGCGTGCGTGTGCGTGCGTGCGTGTGTGCGTGCGTGCCTGCGTGCGTGTGTGTGTGTGTGTGTGTGTGTGTGTGTGTGTGTGTGTGTGTGTGTGTGTGTGTGTGTGTGTGTGTGTGTGTGTGTGTGTGTGTGTGTGTGTGAGTGTGTGTGTGTGTGTGTGTGTCGGGGGCGATGAGTCTGTGGCTGAACGTGCTCCTTATTAACTAGCTCCTCATAGAGATGGTGGGAGGAGTTCACCAGGATAGCATCCAGAGTCATGCTGAAGGGGAGCTCCTGATTTAATATTTAACTTTTTCATTTTTAAGAGAGAGATAAACATCTTGAACAAGATAAATACCCTCATAAAGAACACTGCTATATTTGTGTATCGATATCTTTAGCATGGGAAACCCCAGTGTAGGTTTATTATCCCAATGTTTACTTGTTAAGTAAAGCTAGCTAACTCTACTGGCTGACTAGCTAACTAGCTAGCTCTAAACTACACAGGCTTTTTATCACACTGTGAGCCCCAGCCTCCAACTTAAAGAAAATAATAATAACACTGAAAAGAGTGCAAAGCTATTTTTCTATCAAACCAGGTAGAAAATATCTCTGTAAGTTCTAAAGCGGCAAGAAATGTACTTTCTATTATTAGCTAGTAGCTAAAAAATAAATAAAAAATGCACTGGCTTTGTCCTACATGGTGAGTGCCAGCCTCCACGAAAAAACTGGAAAATCATGTTTATTAGCTAGTTAAAACCTCTTAAGCATCGGACGGCCCAACGGCGGGCCGTCACACACTTGCGCGCACGTCACGCCACTTTGCGCTCGTCTGCCGACTCCGGCTGCATTTTTCTCTGATCAACCAATACATTGTTGGAAAGTTTAATTTTCCGCCTTTCGATCATCACCCCACTCAACCTATTGTGTGCTTCCAGTCTCGAGTTAAAAGACGAAATACCCGGCGATCGTCATTTGACAAGCCGCTCTGACGAGTGACCACGTTATCAACTTTGGACCTGTACTAGATAAGACTTCAGGCTATGGAACCGTTATGTTCTCCAGCTCTTACCTCTCAGCTGGAACTTAAAAACAGACATCTGGCAACCACTAAACAGAAATGTGAGTACACAAAACGTTTACTTCAGTGTGTTCAAACCTCTGTTACTCTATTATTTCATTAGCACTCACACCTAAGCCACGCACCCACAGATGCCGGCAGTTCGTCTAAGGAAGCTGATTGGAGCCCCTGTTAGAACACAAGGGCATAGCGAGAAGCTGATTGGAGCCCCTGTTAGAACACAAGGGCATAGCGAGAAGCTGATTGGAGCCCCTGTTAGAACACAAGGGCATAGCGAGAAGCTGATTGGAGCCCCTGTTAGAACACAAGGGCATAACAAGAAGCTGATTGGAGCTCCCGTTAGAACACAAGGGCATAACGAGAAGCTGATTGGAGCCCCTGTTAGAACACAAGGGCATAACGAGAAGCTGATTGGAGCTCCCGTTAGAACACAAGGGCATAACGAGAAGCTGATTGGAGCTCCCGTTAGAACACAAGGGCATAACGAGAAGCTGATTGGAGCCCCTGTTAGAACACAAGGGCATAACGAGAAGCTGATTGGAGCTCCCGTTAGAACACAAGGGCATAACGAGAAGCTGATTGGAGCTCCCGTTAGAACACAAGGGCATAACGAGAAGCTGATTGGAGCCCCTGTTAGAACACAAGGGCATAACGAGAAGCTGATTGGAGCTCCCGTTAGAACACAAGGGCATAACGAGAAGCTGATTGGAGCTCCCGTTAGAACACAAGGGCATAACAAGAAGCTGATTGGAGCTCCCGTTAGAACACAAGGGCATAACAAGAAGCTGATTGGAGTTCCCGTTAGAACACAAGGGCGTAACGAGAAGCTGATTGGAGCTCCCGTTAGAACACAAGGGCATAACAAGAAGCTGATTGGAGCTCCCGTTAGAACACAAGGGCATAACAAGAAGCTGATTGGAGCTCCCGTTAGAACACAAGGGCATAACGAGAAGCTGATTGGAGCTCCCGTTAGAACACAAGGGCATAACGAGAAGCTGATTGGAGCTCCCGTTAGAACGTGGTCACTCGTCAGAGCGGCTTGTCAAATGACGCTCGCCGGGTATTTTGTCTTGTAACTCGAGACTGGAAGCACGCAATAGGTTGAGTGGGGTGATGATCGAAAGGCGGCAAATTAAACTTGGGTCAGGTGGTGTCACTACAGTACGGCTCTTACAGTAGTTGAGTTGGGTCAGGTGGTGTCATTAAATAATACCACCTGACCCAACTAAACTACTGTAAGAGCTGTACTGTAGTGACACCACCTGACCAACTAAACTACTGTAAGAGCCGTACTGTAGTGACACCTGACCAACTAAACTACTGTAAGAGCCGTACTGTAGTGACACCACCTGACCAACTAAACTACTGTAAGAGCCGTACTGTAGTGACACCACCTGACCAACTAAACTACTGTAAGAGCCGTACTGTAGTGACACCACCTGACCAACTAAACTACTGTAAGAATTGTTATGTTGTATGTCCGTAGTATTTAGTATGTATTTAGAGGTGTAGTAATAAGACTCAGGATACAGGATTACTCGTTAGCCTTTTAGTCAAGCAGGTTAGCATGGTAGGTTACAGCAGCGTACATTCTGTCCTATTATCATTCTGCGTGTACTCTTCTTCTTCACTTCAGCTGTAGGCATAACCGGGCATTGTATTAACTGCGCCCCATAATGGAGACTCTTGGGAGTACAGCTACAACATGTAATGTGAGGACACAACATCTCCCTTCTCTGTGGAAAGAATGCTACTTGCTACACAGCCTTATGCAAATTTAGAACTTTTGCTTTTTCACTTTCTTAAGTAAACTGAACCAACAGTCAGTATCATAAAATGTGTAACTCAAGGTAATCATTAAACAAAGGGAGCACAGGTTATTCAATCATTATCAAGATATAATTATATATGCTCAACCAATATTACTCTTAGTTCTCACTCAGTGTGCAACAAAGTCCTGATGCCAACTAGGCTTGTTTCTTGCACGCGACTGTGCTGGAGTGTGACCGCTGAGCTCTGTCAGGGCAGGGCGGATCCCTAAGTCATGGTCATCTGGAGTGTTCGAAGTGTGAGCCAGACGGGATGCGTTCCATTTCTTTCCATCACTGAGCAGAAAGGTGCTTTTGCCAATCTTCTTTTTCACTGTCATTGGTGCACTGTATCTCGGGTGTGCTTTGGGGACGTGAGGTGGTATTCTAATCCTGACTCTCTCCCCCTCCCGAAAAACAGGTGCATGAGCGCCACGCTTAGCATCTGTGTAGCGCTTCATTTTGGCTTGCTTGTTTTGGACTGTTTCTCTCACAGTCTCGTCCTGTGCACTGACAGTAGGCTGCAAGGGCAGTACGTCCAGTTTAGTGCGCATTTTACGACCATAAAGCAGTTCATGTGGTGAAACGCCAGTGGTGGCGTGGGGAGTGGCTCTGTATATTTGCAGACAACCCAACACAGCCTCTTTCCACGGTTGAGACTGCTGGATCGCTGTCTGAATGCAACTCCTCAGAACACGATGGAAGCGTTCAACAGCACCATTAGCAGCCGGATAGTAAACTGAAATCCGATTGTGAGCAATGTCTCTTTCCTGGAAGTACTCGGCGAAGGCTGCTGATGTGAATTGAGGTCCATTGTCTGTGACGACGCTCTCTGGGTTACCATGGCGACCGAACACAGAGCTTAGGAACTTGGTTACATCCGTAGTTGTAGCGTTGTGAGAAAAGGCTACATCTGGCCACTTAGAATAGTAGTCCGTCAGTGTGATCGTGTAACGGCAGGCTGGCACAGCTGACTCGAAGGGCCCGACTATGTCAAGGCCTAGCTTCTTCCACGGGCCGTCTGGCAGTGGAACTGGCTGTAGAGGTGCAAAATAAATCTTGACCGTCTTGTCATTAGACTGACAAGAGACACATTTGGATATGTCGGCCTGAACCTGAGAGTCCATCTTCGGCCACCAATAGAGATCCCGCAGACGCTGCTTAGTGCGTACAACCCCCTGGTGGCTCTCGTGTGCCAGTGTGAGCAATGTATTGCGTAAGGACACTGGTGCGATGAGGCAGTTGCCTCTGAGGACGTAATTGTCCTTGACTGACAGTTCCTCTCTGATCTTGAAGTATGCGATCAGATCTTGGCTCACTGATTTCGCTGAGTGAGGCCAACCACTGTTAATCTGACAACGCAGTGCAGTCACTTCAGGGCAGGTAGAGCAAGCAGCCCCAAACTCAGTCACCGACAGGGCACTGAGTGTAGCCGCGATGTGTGCTACTATCTCGGGCTCCACATCCATAGCAGAGTTAGTAGAAGCAGTAATAGTAGCAGCAGTAGTAGTAGCAGCAGCAGTAGCTTCCGCAGCAGCAGTAGTAGCAGTAGTAGTATTAGTATCAGTAGTAGCAGTAGTATCCGCAGCAGCAGTAGTAGCAGTAGTAGTAGTAGTATCAGTAGAGACGGCGTCCCTGACCGTCAAAGGCAAGTGGCGTAACTTCTGGTGGACTGGCTTAACAGTAGGGTAAATTTTTACACAATGCACAAAGCCTTTTGCACAGCCAAATGCCGTAGGAGCTGTGACAGTAGTAGCCATCACAGGAGCAGGTGTAGACGGCGTAGGAGCGGAGGAGGGGAGGACAGTAGTTCCACTAATGCAGAGGTGGAGTGCAGTCAACAGGTCCATTCCCAGTAGGGGAGTTCCTTTATCCACGACGTAAAATGTAGCAGGGACCGTGACATTGTCTCTCCTCACCTGAGCCTGTAGGCACCCCATGACAGGTATGCTATCCTTGGTGTACGACACCAGCCGAACAGTAGGTGCAGATAGGGTAGTTTCACTGAAGTATTTCTCATAAGTAGACAGTGGCATTATGGATACTGTCAGGGACGCGGTCACAGCTGCATTCTCGACTGTGATGGAAAGGTCGGTCAGGGGGGAGGATTTGGCCGGCAGGTGGAGCATTTCTGTTTTGCTTAGGTTCAGTTTGAGGTGGTTGGTCGTCATCCAGGCGGAGATGTCGGACAGACAGGCCGAGATCCGCTCAGAAACGTGGATATCTGAGGGAGGGAAGGAGAGGAAGAGTTGAGTATCGTCGGCATAACAATGGTAGGAGAAGCCATGAGACGTGATAATGTTACCCAGTGATTTAGTGTAGATGGAGAAGAGAAGGGGTCCTAAAACCGAGCCCTGGGGGACACCCGTCCGCAGGGGGCGGGTGGCCGACAGGGTCCCTCTCCATGACACTTGGTAGGAGCGGTCATTGAGGTATGATGACAGCCATGTCAGCGCAGAGCCAGCCACTCCCATTCCTGCGAGGGCCACGAGGAGGATCTGGTGGTTGACTGTGTCGAAGGCTGCAGATAGATCTAGGATAATCAGGACAGAGGAGAGGCCTTTCGCTTTTGCTAAGTGAAGTGCCTCTGTGACCGCAATGAGGGCTGTCTCTGTGGAGTGACCAGTCCTGAAGCCTGACTGATTAGGGTCTAGGACTCTAGGAGGTCATTCTGTAAGAGATAAGCAGTAAGTTGGTTGGATACAGCACATTCAAGTGTTTTATAAAGGAAGGAGAGAAGAGAGACAGGACGGTAGTTGCCTATGACGGTAGGGTTCAGGGTTGGTTTTTTTATGAGCAGCGTGACTCTGGCTTGTTTTAGGGAGGTGGGGATCACCCCCGAGTTGAGTGAAGAGTTGATGGTTGCAGTTAGGAATGGGAGGATGTCTGGTGCTATGGTCTGGAGGAGTGGGGAGGGTAGCTGGTCCAGCTGGCATGTAGTCGGACGGTTCGACGTTACCAGTGTCAGGGTCTCGGCTTCTGTAATGGGAGAGAAAGATGACAGAGTGAAGGATGAGGTTCTCGATTCAGCATTTGGAATGGGTGAGGGTTGGGAGAAGGAGCTGCGGATGTTCTTCACTTTTTCCTCAAAGAAGATCGCGAAGTCTTTGGCAGAGAAAGATGAGGGAGAGGGGGTGGGGGGGGGGAGTGAGGAGGTAGGACATGGTAGCATGCAGTTTGCGAAGATTCTTGGCAGAGGCCTCGATCCTATGGTGAAAGAAAGAAGCTTTGGCATTAGTAATGGTTTTGGAGAATGTTAACAAGAGGTTGTGATATGTGTCGATGTCAGCAGTGAGGCGTGACTTTCTATACTTCCTTTCAGCTGCTCTCAGGACCTGTCATTGTTCTCTCACTGGATCTGGGGGACAGAGCTTGTCGAAGGAGGTTGCAAGGGCTGAGAGGAGGGTGGAGGTTGCCATCTCTGTGGAGCAGAGAAGGTGTCACTCAAAGTTAGAGCGGATAGTATGTCAGAGGAGAGCGTGGAGGGGGATAGGGAGGGCAGGTTGCGTCTGAGTGAGACGGTTTGAGTTGGGGTGAAGACCTTTCGGTTAAGCATGAGAGTTAGTGAGAAGGATATGAAGGAATGGTCAGATACATGTAGGGGAGTTACCGTGGTGTTAATGATGCTGGAGTTACGGGAAAATATGAGATCCAAGGAGTTGCCTGCTTTGTGGGTGGGAGGCATGGCAGTGGGAGTCAGGTTAAACGATTGTAGGAGGGAGACTACTATGACTGACTGAGATGAGTCAGGCAGGTTGAAGTTGCCCAATAGAAGGAGAGGGGTACCATCTTCCGGTAAGGAGCTTAGAAGCATGTCCAGCTCATCTGTGAAGTGATCGAGCGGACCTAGAGGGCGGTAGAGTGTAACAATGGTGAGATTGAAAGGATTAGAGACAGATACTGCATGCTATTCGAGAGAGGAGTGACAGTTCTGGGAGTGGTGTTAAGTTTGTAGCCCATGAAGGAGATGTCATGAGGCCAGTGCCTTCACCCCGTCTGGAAGGTCGAGGTGTGTGAGTGAAGTTATAGTTTGTAGATAATGCTGCAGGTGTTGATGAGTTATTGGGGGTTATCCAGGTCTCAGTTAGAGCCAGGAGCTGCAGATTTAGACTATGGGCGTAGGCAGTAATGAAGTCAGCTTTCTTGACTGCTGATTGACAATTCCATAAGCCTCCCCATACTTTGACAGGTGTATTAGTGGCTGTAGGAGGGTAGGAAAGATTAGCCGGGTTGCTAGCAAACTGCCGTGGGTGGGTTGAATCTGTTCTGGAGGAGCAGATTGTGGATATAGGTATGAGACACATTGTGGTGTCAAGAGTGGCAGGGAGGAAGTAGAGAAATAGCAGAGTGGGAGGGAAAGGGAGATTTTTCAGAGTGGAGTGTAAGATAGGACTAGGGTGTACTTAGCACTAGGTGGATCGGTGGATCCCTCGGCAGAGAACTCCAGGAAAACTCCTCCTCTTTGTCCCTCTTCATTTCTCGACGCTAAGCCAGCAAGCCTTTAAATCTCTATCACTAATTAGTGCTGTCTTAACACCTGGCCCTTAATGGGGGCACTTAACTAAACAAAATGGCCGTTTTAAACACGCCCCTATAATCAAGTCAGCTGGTTCCTCACTTTTAAGATTCACTAATAAACTTAAAATGGCTTACCCTAGGTTTCAGTATAAAGCAATGTTTCTCAGTGAGTGTCCTGTCCTTCCTTAACAGATCTCAGTACAGAGTGATTTCAAAACAGACTGGACTTCTGCTTTTAAACAGGACAGGCTCTTAATGGCTCACTTAACAAAACAGTTGCTGCTAGTAAACAGGAAACAGTCCCTTAATGGGGGCACTTAACTAAACAAAATGGCCATTTTAAACACGCCCCTTTAATCAAGTCAGCTGGTTCCTCACTTTTAAGATTCACTAATAAACTTAAAATGGCTTACCCTAGGTTTCAGTATAAAGCAATGTTTCTCAGTGAGTGTGTCCTTCCTTAACAGATCTCAGTACAGAAAGTACAGTGTGTGTGTGTGTGTGTGTGTGTGTGTGTGTGTGTGTGTGTGTGTGTGTGTGTGTGTGTGTGTGTGTGTGTGTGTGTGTGTGTGTGTGTGTGTGTGTGTGTGTGTGTGTGTGTGTGTGTGTGTGTGTGTGTGTGTGTGTGTGTGTGTGTGTGTGTGTGTGTGCATGCGTGCGTGTGTGTGTGTTCGTCAGGTGTCCAGTATCAGTGAGGAGATGGTAGCCTCCATATAGAGAGAGTGATCTGCAATCTGCTTAGGTTGGAGGTGCAATTCCTAACAGGCTCAACCATATGGATAAAAGCGCCCATATTATGTGCATTACACAAACTAAAAACAGATATTATGTGCATTACACAAACTAAAAACAGATATTATTATATTACACCAACTAAAAACAGATATTGTTGAAATACTAGAAGAAAGAAACGTCACCACCTTTGGCTGATAGTCATTTATTAATTTCTTAGGATTTTTATGGAGTGGTCTAATAAATGTTTAAGGTTCTTAGATGGATCCCCCCGCTGACTCCTCCTCCTCCTCCTCCTCCTCCTCCTCCTCCTCCTCCTCCTCCTCCTCCTCCTCCTCCTCCTCCTCCTCCTCCTCCTCCTCCAGGGATAACTGCAGGGAGCCACGGGGAGCAGCGTACTGGCTCATATTAGGCAGGCCATGCATTATGCAGCAGCTTAGGCCACTGCACCGGATCTCCATGTCCTCGGCTACAGTCCACCTGTCGCTGCTCTGGTCGTAGTGCTCCACATTGGAGATGGTGGTTAAGCCATTGTAGCCTCCGGCCACAAAGAGCAGGTCATCCAGCACCCCAATGCCAAAGTAGCAGCGGGGGGTGATCATGGTGGGCAGGGCGCGCCAGGAGTCAGTCAAGGGGCTGTAGGCCTCCGCGCTACGCAGGGTGTTTCCATGGTCACACCCTCCCACCTGAGGAGAGGACACATGAGAGGAATTTTTTAGTGTGTGGTTAAGGCAGGCAGACAAGCAGACACTGTATTAATCCACTTAGGGAAATGAGGGCATCACAGCAGCATTGTAAGTCAAATGATACATATCTATAAAAATATCGAGTATAAAGCATTTGTCTCCGTGTGCACCTACCACATATACTTGTCCTCTGTACGCAGCGACTCCCACTCCGCCACGCCTGCTGCTCATGGGGGCAATCAGAGTCCACTGGTTGGTGTCTGGGCTGTAGCACTCAGCTGTGAACAGACACACCGCCCCGTTGTCGCCACCACAGATGTAAACCTGTAATAAGAAAGAATATTCAGATTTAGTATATATATTCCATTTGATTTCATTCTACTTTAATTGTCTGTTAACTAGGGGTGGGAATCACCAGAGGCCTCACGATACGATACTATCACGATACTTGAGTCACGATACGATAGTATTGCGATACTAAATATATTGCGATATGCTGAGTATTGCGATATTAATATTGCGCTATATTGCGATTCATTACCTTTTTTCAACTGCAAAGTAAAACTTTCTCAACATGTTTTATCTAATAAAATAAAGTTCGGTCTGTTCATCTTACTTCAATCATTTTTATTGCAGAACATGCTATTTTCTCAAGCAGACAGATCTAAACACTGTAATCTGTGTTGCATATACCTGACAAACTGAACTGTTTGTATTACAGTCATATTCCAACTTAACTGAATGCACATGTGTGCGTGTGTGTGGACTACTGTACTATTACAGGTATTGAAATGAACAATGCAACTTCCTTATACAAAAAAAATATATATATAATTATTATTTTCTTTTTATAAATAATTAAATATCTATACTTGGCGTCCCTGTATCCATACAAAGTATCGCGATACTACTACATATCGATTTCCCCCCCCACCACTACTTTTAATGTTGATGCACCAAAGGACCAAGACAAATTCCTTGTATGTGCAAGCTTACTTGGCATTAAAGACATTTCTGATTTCTGCTTCTGAATGATACCAATCACAGTTTTTAATGTGAACATTCCTTGGGTTCATCTACCACACGTGTGTTCTTCAGTTCCACCCACCTTGCCGTTGAGGGCTGCTGCCCCGGCGGTGCTCCTGCGCTCCAGCATGGGTGAAATCACTGTCCACTGGTTGGTTTCAGGCTCGTAGCGCTCAGCAGTGTTCAGTCGCACATGTCCGTCGAACCCTCCCATGGCGTAGATACAGCCATCCAATGCGACCACGCTGACGTAACAGCGGCGTGAGTGCATGGGAGCCGCCTGCAGCCAGCTGCGAGTGACAGGGTTGAACCTGCGCACACTGCTGAGACACTCTCCTACGCCGTCAAAGCCGCCGACGCAGTAGACCAGACTGTGGAGATAAGCGCTGTCATGGTAGGCCCGGGGACTGTGCGCCTCAACGCTCACGTCCATCCATCCACGGGCTCGGATATCGTAAGCCTCCATGCCATTGGTCAGGCTGCCCCTACTAATGCCTCCGATGGCCAATAGGACCTCCTGGGGCAGGCGTGGGCGCGTCAGGGGGTTTGGGAGCCTGTTGGAGCTAGGGGGTTTCAGGACGCTGAGGATGAGGGGCCTGCAGTCAGGGCTGTCCCTCACCACAGGGTTGTTCTGGACGTTGTTCAGGAAGTAGTCAGGCCTCATCAATCCCATGCGAACCTGGGAAGAGACAAGCAGACTGGGTACAACTTAGACAGCGGTTGTAGACGTGAGCAGCTTTAAGTACCTGGGAGTCCACATCTCAGAGGATCTGACATGGACAACACACATAGACTCAGTCATAAAGATGGCGAAGCAGCGCTTCTACCACCTGAGACAGTTAAGGAAGTTCAGAGTATCGGGGAAGATACTCCAGTCCTTCTACTCTGGAGCTGTAGAGAGCATCTTGACTGGAAACATCACTGCCTGGTATGGAAACAGCAAAGCACAAGACAAGAAGTCCCTACAGAGAGTGGTGCGCTCAGCTGAGCGTACTACGGGTATTGCACTACCACCCCTGCAGGACTTATATAACAAGAGGTGCAAATCCAGAGCCTGCAGAATAATGAAAGACCCTCACCACCCCAATAAAAGCCTGTTCAAGCTGCTGCGGTCAGGCAAACGCCTGCGCACACCAGCAACTAGGACAGAGACTTCGGCTCAGCCTCTTCCCCCCGGCCATCAGAGTCTTGAACACTGAACTCTCCACACACAAGCACACATGAGCACACACACAACACACATACTGTATACGCTCACACACTAACAGTCACTTTAGCATGAACACACAAACACACACACATGCTGCACACGCTCACACCAAACGGTCACTTTACAAAATGAAAATGTCACTTTACTTTATAAAAAAATAAAAAATAAATAAAGAACGGGAGTGGTTCTTGTATAGCAATAGATGGATATAGCAAGATAGCATAAGGATATATAGTATAACTGTATATTGTATAGTATAGTATTGTATAGTAGTTTATATAAGACCCAGTGCCTCATCTGTAGCTTAACACTGTATTGCACTATCGCAGGACCTTAGCATGTCTTTTACCATGCATTTTAAACTTTATGTACATTATACCTGTTATGTCTTATTCTTATTACTTGTATTATTGCACAATCGCTGCGGGCATGACCACCCGCATTTTATGCCGTGACAAATAAAACTTTTGACTTGACTAGACGGTTTCACTGGAATTCTGTTGCTAGGGAACGGTTTGGACCCAAATGTTTGAGAACCACTGTACTAGGGAACCTAGTGTTGTTTTAATGCAGTGGTCACCAACCTTTTTAAGCCCAAGATCACTTTAATTTTTTTTGGTGAAGGCAAGATCTACCTATTGAAGCGTTGAGAGAAAAAGACAGCCAAGATTGTACTTTAAACTAAATTACTTTTATTAGCTTGTATTCTAATTACATGCAATGCTTTGGTCCAACATTAAAACGTCAAAGTAGAACTGTAATATGTACTTTCTCAGTCAGTTCTAAGTGCAGTCATCTTATGCTGCATCACTTTTCACATCAAAACAAAAGTAGAACTGTAATGTTAGGTTAGGTTTACTTTATATGTTCAAGGGGGACAGTGTACATTAATAAAAAAATTTACAAGTGTAAATGCACCCAAATTTTTGCCAAAAAGCTCATTTCCATTGGCAGTCCCCCTGCCAGAAGGTACAGGCTAAAATCCTGTGTAAAAAAAGGGTTAGCAATAAAAACAGAATCAAATCAAGATAAATACATTAGAATAAAAACACAACAAAAGCACATAGACATAGTAGGGAGACAGGTCACAATACAGTCATGGACACAAGGACAGAGCACATCATGACATATTAAGAGACCCAGACATAGACAGACGCACCATATCCACACACACATATACACATACAGACACCTCAGTGTTGACAGTTCTGATTTTCAATGAGCCATTCCCTAACCCTGCACTTGAATGAATGGTATGATGTGGACACTCTAATTGTTTGAGGAATTGAGTTCCATTGGTGGGATGCTCTGTATGAGAGGACGGCCTGGCCAAATACACTTTTTTTTAAAGGGATTGTACAGTCCCCCCTTGCCGCACCTCTAGTGTTCCTGGTTGAGGCAGACTTGAGGTTGATGAAACCGGACAAAGGAGGAGGAGCCAATCCACACTTTATATTAAAAACTAGACAGACATTTTGATATAGGGTGTGGACCTTCTCCTATTAATTAACATTGCCAAACATATTTACAATTAGCATTTTATAAAGTAGAACTGTAATATGTACTTTCTCAGTCAGTGCTAAGTGCAGTCCTCTTATGCAGCATCACATCAAAAGTAGAACTATAATGTGGACTCTCATATTATTAACATTAGAAAATGCTTTTTTTTACAAATTACAACAAGCGGTGCAGGGGCAAGGCTAAGAGAATCATTAAAGACTCCAGTCACCCGAACAACTGCCTCTTTGAACTGCTGCGGTCAGGCAAGCGATACCGGAGTCTCAAGGCGACCACAGAAAGACTCAGAAGAAGCTTCTATCCCCAGGCCATCAGGCTGCTCAACGAACAATGAACACTACACAACAACCATCAAACGCACATAGCACACACATCCACACGCACACACTCACTTTAAACAAACACACTGTAGCAACCACTCCCCATACTTTATAGCACACACTCACTTTAAACAAACACACTGTAGCACCCACTCCCCACACTTTATATTTATTGATGAAGGATTGCACTACAACTCATACACCTTACTGTAAATTGTACCTAAATTGTACCTCATCCCATTTCTGCTTTGCACTATATAGTATTGTACATTAGTACACTGCATAGTATTGTATATTATATGGTAACTCAGTTACGTCTATTATGCATCGAACATTGTACATATGTCTATACTGAACACTGTGACCTCATTTTCTACTTCTAATTTACATGCTATACTATGTTATTTGATACTATCTTGTCTAGCACAGTCTCTGGAGCGTAACAGTAAGAAGCATTTTGTATGAAAGTATTCTGTACTTCTGTATGACAACTATTAAAGAAACTTGCTAATTGTAAATATGTTTGTCAAAGTAGAACTGTAATATGTAATTTCTCAGTCAGTGCTAAGTGCAGTAATCTTATGCAGCATCAATTTTCACATCAAAACAAAAGTAGAACTGTAATGTGGACTCTCAGGGAAAGATGAAAAAATTTAAAATTAAATTAACTTTTTTTTTCAGGGAAAGATCTACAGGGAAGGTCTCAAAGATCGACCAGTCGATCAAGATCGACGGGTTGGTGACCACTGTTTTAATGCAATGCACAGTAATACAATTAGTTACCTTGGGCAGCAGCAAAGGGATGTGTGTTTTACGCTCCTCACAGGAGTGGTCGATCCAACGGAGGATGGCCTCGAACACTGTCTCCTCATTCTTCACGTTTAGATCATCCCGCTCGATGATGTCCACCAGTTGCTGCAGGGACAGCTCCACAAATTCCTGTGAGACACGCAGCATCTCCTCAAAGTGGCACACGATGAAGAGATAGGCCTTGCGCCTCAGGTCAGGGCAGCAGTAGATGTCTGTGAATCTCCAGATGCCGACACAATTTTCCAGACACAGCTGGCCTTCTAGGAAGTCATAGCATGCTCCTATTATGCCAGTGACAAGAAGCTGGTCTGCAGCCACCAGAAGCTCTTCCACGTTCTCTGCTGTCACCGGCACAAAGCGGGTGTATGCGTACTCTATGATGAGCTGCATCATACCCACGGACACCCCAGGGATAGTGTAGACTGGTTTCTCTGAGTCGCTCCAGCGAGTGAAGAGGGTTCTGTGGGATGCAGAGTATAGAGATATCTGATCAGTAAACAGTAAGAAACATTCTGTCCTGTAGTAATATATTTTCACTGTAGAAGTATAGGGTCTTAGCACAGTAGAAGTATAATATATGTTCACAGTAGAAGTACAGTATAGTATATTTTTTACAGTAGATACAGTATAGTATCTTTGTACAGTAGACGTACAGTATAGTATCTTTTTACAGTAGACGTACACTATAGTATCTTTTTACTAACCAAGTTAACCTGAACCAAGCTAACCTGAACCAAGCTAAACTTACCTGAAATAGGCACTGCAGCGACACAGGATAGTCTTGTGGGCGTTAAACTCAGTGCTGTTCACTTTAATAACCACATCACAGAACCTTCCCTCCAGACGCAGTTCATTAAGGATTGTACAGGACATTGTTTCCCTTTTTCTTTTCTTTTTATTATATTTTTTTTAGCATTTTTACAGCTTTTCTTGGTCATGCAGGACCGACAGAGGAGAGGGCGAACGGGAGGAGAGGTGGGGAGGACATGCAACAAATAACGTTCGGTGCTGGGATCAAACCCGGGTCGGCCGCGTAGGTGCGTGTGGCACTATGGTACGCGCCACAAGGGCACCCCTCTTGTTTCCTTTTCCATGTGGGGATTTTTAAATTGTATCTACAGTATATATTCAAGCTTACAGACAAGTAGCGGGAAACAACCAGTGAGATCTTCACTTGTCTTCTGAGATCTGAGATCTTCTGAGAGAATTGTTGAATAGATACACAAATGTTCTAGAATGTTTGATTATGACATCATACTGTGACATCACAACGGATAGATAGATAGTAAAGATAGCTAAATAAGACAAACAGTAAGACTATAACATAAGACAATACAATAATTGGCTTCCGGTATGAGAGCGGAAGAGTAGCACGCATGCGGAGAAATAAGGACCCGAAAAGTGACGGAAAGTGATTAAAAATGAAGATGCAAACGAGAAGGAAGGAGGAGAAAACAAATATGAAGGAAAGAGAAATGGAGAACTCACAGGAAGAGGAGAGTTCGATGGAGCAGAACCCCCGAGGCGAGACCGAGAAGGAGCAGGCGGAGGAAGGGGGAGTCTCGGCTGAGACAGACAAGGAAATGCCAGGATGGGCCGTGCTCATGCAGGCCGGGATATTGGCGACCATGAAATTGAACTCGGACACGATGCAGGCGAACATGAAACTGAACTCGGACACGATAAGAAATGATATCACCATGTCCACATGGCTTTTTTACATACAGTTACGGCTATGTTTGAAGTCTCACGGTGTTCCATTAGACATACCAATTGAACACCACAGATACCACAAATTCTTCTATGAAAGAGAGACAACTAGAGGTTTTGTTTCAGATTTTTATCATCAATTACTAACGTCCTCGTATGAAACCCTCCAACTAGACTCTGTCTGGAGGAGGGATATACCAGACCTGGAAAGTGACTTTGATTGGCAAGGAGCCTGGGCAAATGTCCGACTTACATCAAGGAACCCGGACCATCAACAAATCAATCTTAACTATATTCACAGGACATACTTGACTCCTATAAGACTGAACAGAATGGGTCTTAAACAAGACTCCAAATGCTCGCAATGTACAAATGGGGACGAAGGGACATTTATGCACATGTATTGGGACTGCCCACCAGTTAAGACATTCTGGAAAGATGTGACCCAACAATTATCAAAACTCGTATCTTGGAATATACCTGTACACCCCTCTGTATTACTATTGAATGATGTTTTTGAGTTTGCAGTAAATCCACAGCTAAAGAGATTGGTTTTATCGGGTATCACAGTAGCTAAAAAGCTGATCGCATCACGCTGGTTTCAACCGGAAAAAATGTGCCGGAAAGTTTGGTTTCTTACATATCTCGATGTGATTTATCAAGAAATATCTACAGCAAGAATTCTGGGTCTCAATGAATCCAAAATGTCAATGTGGTTAGAAGTGGTGGAGAGAATAAAAGCTAGCTTATAATGGTAGTGTCTGGTTAGGAGCGAGGGATAATGGAGGTACTATCCAAAGAGGGGTCCGGGAGGGGGGGGTGTTCGAGCTGGAGCATATGTGTGTAGGTTTTTAGATAATAATAATAATAATGGATTGGATTTATATAGCGCTCTTCTCTGACTGACTGTTGCTCTGACTCAGAGCGCTTCACAGAGTCCATTATTCGTTCATACACAGTCATACCGGTGGTGGTAAGCTACAATTGCAGCCAGAGCTGCCCTGAGGCAGACTCACGGAAGCGTGGCGAATAATCAACGCCTACGGCCCCTCCGACCACCACCAACATTCATTCACATGCATACACATTCATACGAGGCAAGTAGGTTAAGTGTCTTGCCCAAGGACACAACGGCAATGGGATGGACATGGGCTTGAGCGGGATTCGAACCACCAACCCTTCGATCATTGGACGCCCCGCTCTACCCCTAAGCCACGCCGCCCCACAGGTATTAGGGGTATATCCTGTATAAGACATTGGTATTAATGGTAATTTCGTTGGATATACACTGTATATTAATGCTTGTGTATCTTATCGTGTGTTGTCATGTTTGTTTATATGTGTGTTTAAAAAAAAATAAAAAAAAAAAATTGGGAAGTTACGGGAGGAATTGAGGAAGGAACAGGAGGACTTCAGAGGTGAAATGAATACAGAAATCAAAAGGGTGGATGAGAAGATGGCGGAACAGGACAGTAACGTAACAGAGGTACAGACTAGAACGGCGCAGATGGAGGAATGGAGCACAGAGATACACGAGGTGTTAACGTGTGCGATTCAAAAGCAAGAACAGATGGAGACAAAGATATCGGACATGGAGGGGAGGTCACGGAGAAATAACATCAGAATATGGGGATTGAAAGAAGGAGTCGAAGGGGAATCGGTGATCCAATATGTGGAAGAGCTTATCAAGGAACAACTGAAGGAGACGGGACTGGAAAAAATGGAGATACAGAGGGCCCACAGGGCGTTGGCTCCGAGACCGAAACCGGACAGACCTCCGAGGGCGGTGATTATTAACTTTCTGAAATTCGAGATTAAGGAATTGATACTCAGAACTGCGTGGACCAAGAAGATAGAAATCGAGGGGAAAAGACTGATCAAGATTACTCGACAGCGGTGGCAATAACACGCAGGTCCTATGCGGGACTGAAGAGAATTCTGAAAGAAAATGGAATGAAATTCCAGTCACCCATGACCTCGCTAAGGATTCACTGGAAGGAAGGGACGGTGACATACGCGACGGCGCGGGAGGCGGCGGAGATGAGGCGACGGGGGATGCAGATGGCGGAGGACGGAGAGGGAAGGAGACAGGAGGGCCAGACACGGAACCTGCAGCAGAGATTGGAGGGGGCACGCAGATGGACCAGAGTGGGAGATCGAGGCCCGGGAGAGGAGGGAGGAGAGAGGAGAAGGCCGAGGTGAGACGTGACAGACCGAAGGCGGAGACGGACGAGGAGGCCAGAGACGGAGAAGGAGGGGAGAGGAGGCGGGAGGAGACGAACGGATGAGTACACGCACAAGAGATTGAAAAACTATCCAAATAGAGACAAAATATAGAAACTGAAATAACATATACATAAACACACATTCCCAGGTAGAGGCAGGATATAGGAACGAACATAACGTATACATGGACACATAATACACAGGCCGACGGAGGAAATAAATGGAAATATAATTAGGTATGATAGACGGAACACAGAACATATTGAAACAAATACATAGACACACGCTGAGAGCAACACAGTTGGAAGGGATTAAGGGGATAAATGGACATCACATAGAAAATAGAGAGTAGGAAAATAAAATAAAAAGGGGTACACAGAAGACACCACACACGGGTTTGGGAGGAAAGAGGGACATTGGAACATATGAGCCGCATTGAGGGGGACCTAGGAAATGGGGGTCTTTGATCAGAATGAAGGACAGAGCGCTTTTGACCAGGAGCACGACAGCAATAAAAACAATAAGAATGCTGGACAAATATGACGAGCGGTTGGGGGCAAAGGTTTCAAACCCCCAAGCCGTCAGGAGGAGGCCTCTCACTAGGAGAGCAATTACTCCTCACCCACCAGCAGGGGACAGGGGGGGACACAGGGACCCCCCGAACGACTTGGGAGCACTTTATGTAAAGTTTATGTTTTTTATTTATGTTAATCATTATATGTATTCTGTGAATATGCAAATGGTTACGTTAGTGAATGTTTATGCACCCCCAGAGAGTGAGAGGGATTTATATGAGACCATTTTTGATATGATAGTGATGGAACTAGAAGGGATATTGATATGCGCGGGGGATTTTAATGTAGTACTGAATCACGACCTAGACACCACAAGTACTAGAAAAGGACGGGCACCAATCAGTAGATATATGAATATTCAGATGACGGAAATGGGAATTACAGATGTTTGGAGGGGGATGCACGCCATGGACAGGGAATACACACATTACTCACACCCGCACGTGACATATGCGAGAATAGACTACTTTTTGATGACGACGGGGGACAGTTACAGGGTACGGGAGAGCAGAATAGGAGTAGCGGACATATCGGATCACAGTGCCATATATCTGACAGTAGATCTAGAAGGGAGACGGAGGAACACGATCTGGAGACTAAATGTAGGAATATTAAATAACAAGGGGGTGGTGAGTCAGATCAAGGAGGAGATAGCCAGATATAAGGAAGAAAATGACAACGGGCGGTAGATCCGAACATTCTATGGGACACACTGAAGGTGGTGATAAGGGGGAAATTGATGGAGAAGACAGCAATGCTGAAGAAGGCCAGAACGGAGACATATCACAATCTGATAGGGAAGCTGAAGAAGCTAGAGGGGAGACACCAGATATCAAAAGAACAGGAAACGCTCGGAGAAATCAAAGAAGTAAAGGCCAGGATAAATAGGGAATTATTGACGGAAATAGAAAAGAAAGCGAGGTTCATGAAACAAACGTACTATGAAGGGGGACCGAAAGCGACCAGACTGTTGGCTAGGAGAATTAGGACGCAACAGAAGTTGAACACGATACACACAATAAGGGATACAAAGACTAATGAAATATTGAGAGACCCAGCTGAAATAGAGAGGACATTTAGAGAATACTATGAGAAACTATACACACAGCCAAAAGCAGCGGGAGAAGAGGAAATAGAAGCATATCTGGAGAAGCTAGAGTTACCATCGATAGGGAAAGAACAGAATGAAGAATTAAATAAAATAATTACGGAACGAGAACTGGAAGAGGCAATTAGTAGAGCTAAAAACAACAAGTCTCCGGGGAGCGACGGATTCCCATCGGAATTCTACAAGACATTTAGAACTGAATTAGCACCCATGTTAGGGGCGGCGTTCAGACACACGATGGAAGAGGGAAAAATGCCCCCCTCGTGGAAGGAAGCCATAATCACCACGATACCGAAGGAAGGGAAGGATAGGGAATTATGTAGTAGTTTCAGACCTGTGTCCATACTTAACGTGGATTACAAGATTTATACATCGATAATATCAAAGAGATTTGAGACGTTTATGCCAGACATTATAGATGAAGATCAAACTGGATTTATTAAAGGGAGACAGACACAGGACAACGTGAGAAAGACATTACACATAGTAGAGGAGATACAAAAACAAGGTGGTAGCGCGGTACTGATTAGCCTAGATGCAGAAAAAGCATTCGACAGTGTGAGCTGGACATTTTTATATAAAACATTGATGAGGTTCGGACTGAACGGGAGGGCGATGAAGATGATCAAGGCGCTATATCAAGAACCGACAGCGAGGGTTAAGGTGAATGGCAGCTTGACGGATAGAATCAGATTAGAGAGGGCTACCAGACAGGGATGTTGTCTCTCACCGACGTTCTTCGCCGTTTTCATAGAACCACTGGCACAACTGATCAGACAGACCGAGGACATTAAGGGAGTAAGGATAAAGGGAACGGAATATAAACTAGGCCTATTTGCGGATGACGTGATAGTATACATGAGGCAACCAGACAAGAGCTTCCCGGCACTGATGGATCTACTGAAGGAATATGGCCACTACTCAGGATACAAACTAAACATGACAAAGACACAGACCTTAGCATGGAACTATACCCCAACGACGGAAATTAGGGAACAGTACGGGATAAGATGGGACATGGACAAGATTAAATACTTAGGGGTGAACATCACGAGAGGGGTGGAGAAACTGTTTGAGGCGAACTATACACAGATAAATCAGAACATCAAGAGAGACTTAGAGAGATGGACAGTAATGCCCTTGGACTTCAATTCAAGAATAGAGGTCATTAAAATGAACATACTATCAAGGTTACTGTACCTATTCCAGTCACTACCGATACAAATACCACAGAATCAATTCAGGGAGTGGGACAGACTGATATCGAGGTTCATATGGGCGGGGAGAAGACCACGGGTCAGATATAAAACACTACAACTACCAAAGGAAGAGGGAGGGATGGCAGTACCCAGCCTACAAGATTATTACTATGCAGCACAACTGAGAGCAGTGACGTGCTGGTGTAACGACAGATATGAGGCAAGATGGAAAGACATTGAAAAAGAAGGGGAGGAATACAAGGTACAAGCTCTGGTGGGAGATAGGGAACTATTTAAAGAAAAAGAGGGACTATTAGATCCAATCACCAAATGCACCTTGACTATATGGAACAGAGTAGTAAAAACACACAAATTGGAGAAGCAGTCAGGGGTTCTGAGATGGGTAGCACATGACAAGAGATTCAAACCAGGGAGATTAGACCATGGATTCAGAAGGTGGGAGAGGGGGGGGGGGGGGGCAACAGCGATATGCAAAATGATAGAGAAGGGGGAAATGCAGACACTACACAAATTAAAGGAGAAATTTGGACTAGAAAACAGGGACCACTTCAGATATCTACAGGTTAGAGACTACTACAACAAAGAAATAAGGGGGGCCAAAGACGAAGAACAGAATGGAATAATAAAGATGATAGTATGGGCATACGAAGGGGGGCAAGGAAGAGTAATATCAGCAATATACCGGGCTATAATGAACAGCAAGGGACACACGACCGATTACATAAGGGAGAAATGGGAGAGAGAGCTAGAGATAGAAATAACAGGGAAGGAATGGTGCGAGGTGCAACATTCAACAACAGGATCGAGGATATGGAAAGAGTTTGGATGGAAAAACATAATCAGATTTTTTATAACCCCAGAGCTGAAGGGAAAATATACACCAACACAAAGAGCATGCTGGAGGATGTGTGGGAAGGAGGGGGCAAATCACACGCACATATTCTGGGGATGTCAGAAGCTGAAGGGGTATTGGGAGGAGATAGGGGAGGCAATGATCAGAATATTAGGATACGGATTACCACAAACAGGACTGGTGCTTTACTTAGGAGACCTGACACACGAGGGAATACAAGGGGGGGACAAATATTTAATAAAGATAATGTTGATAGCGGCCAGAAAAGCAATAACGAGACTGTGGTACAAGGAAGACCCACCGACAATATCACAATGGGTAGGAATAGTGGAAGAGATACAGGATATGGAGAGGATAACACACATGCTAAGGTTACAGGAAGAGAAATTTGGAGAAAGATGGGGTAAGTGGGAGGATTACAAGGGGAACGAAAACGACATCACAGAGGAAGAACCAAATACACCACAAGAGGGCGAAGGGTAAAGGAGGAAAGAGGTTCAAAGAGGGTCTCTGAACCCATGTCACACACTTGGGTTTAAGGTATGACTGTTTTATGTTTTTTATTTGCTTAAGTCAGTATTTTTAATTTTTCGTCTTTTGGATATAACATTTTTTTATTTATCATTTATGTCTGATTAATAGTGTTGTTGATGTTATTGTATATGTCGTGTTGTTTGTCTATAAATGTTTAATAAAAAATGTAAGTAAAAAAAAAAAAAAAAAAAAAAGACAATACAATAATTACAAATAAAATAATAATAAAGACTGAAAAATGTAATAGTTTATTTGGGCTGTCCCCGACTAAGGATTTGGATGGTCGACTAGGATTGGCCAAAATGTGCCGTTAGTCGACTATTGGTCGACTTAAAAAAAAAAAAAAAAAAGTATAATATTTTTAATTTTTTTTGTATCATTCCATTTGGGCTGTGGGGGGTGCTTAATGTCTGAAGGAGTCGACTGAAGGCTTCTTGTCCTCTGCAAAAGCATGCAATTTGTCCACTGATGGATACATCTTGATATTTGTCTAGTATAGTGTGTTCATTAGATGGGTGAAATCCTCTTTCAGTGCCTCTGTGCCTGTTTTCGTAGGCAGTTAGCCTCTGGTATGCGTGCCATTAGCATTAGCCACGCTTCTATGCCTCTTTTCTTTTGAAAATAAAAATAAAAAAAAAATATAATTTTTTTTTTAAATTATATTCGACTAAGAGGTTGGCCAGTCGACTACGGCCCCTTTCGACCGATTAGTCGACTAATCGATTAATAGGGGTCAGCCCTATAGTTTATATAGTAATAGTAATAATAAAATAGCAACATTAGATAGTAAACAATAAGAAAACATGACAATAACACTAAAATAAGACATTAAAAAAGAACAAATAAAATGAAAAAATACATAAAACAATGATAATAGAATATTGAAGAAAAAATAATAAAGAAAGAAAAATAAGACAATAAAATAAAGATAATAATTAATTTAAAAGCTATTTTAAAAAGGTAAGTTTTGAGCAGTGCCAAATTGGGGCTGTCCCCGAATAAGGATTTGGATAGTGGACTTTGATTAGCCGAAATTAGCTGATAGTCGACTATTACTGTGGTAAGAACCGGCAGACTAGGCCTAATCCAAAAACAAACAAAAGAATTGTCATTCACTCTGGATCGGTTGACATCCTGTGAAAGAAAACGGGCACAGAGACACTGAAATAGGATTTCACACGTTTAATGAACACACTAGACAAATATCAGTCCATCTGATGTGTCCATCAGTGGACCAATTGCATGCTTTCGCAGAGGACAAGAAGCCAACTCCTACATTTGTATTCATACAAGTAGTCAACTCCTAAATTTGTATTCATGGTTAGGGTCTGCCTGTCTTATACACGGACTGAAATTCATTGATAATGTCATGGTCCCGGCCAGGGATCCTGTCCGAACAATATGAACAGTGGTTTTCTGCCGCCCTCTGGTGGCCAAACGCAGCAGCTCCAGATATTGGACCTTATCAGGCCTTTAGTCCTACAGTAAGTCTTCTGGATATCTTTAATGCTGTGTTTCCTCTGTTCATGTTGTGTGGTGCGTTTTAGCTTGTGTTTTAAAAGGTGTATCTTTACATATGTTTCCTTAAAAGGTTTATCTTTACATATGTTTCCTGAAAGGTTTATCCTTTTCATATGTTTCCTTTAAGGTATCCTTTTCATGTTTCCTTTAAAGGTTCATCTCTTTTACATATGTTTTCTGTAAGTGTTAATACTTTACATGTTTCCTTTAACACATTGGCGGCCACTGGGATGCGTCTAATATAACTCTAGACAACCAGCAAATGTAAACAGACTTGGGGCTGTTTGTAGAGCTAAATCTATACTTTATACTTGCTATCTGTCCATTCTCATTGTCAATTGAGACCATAAACCGTCCCTTCAAAATGGCTTAAAGAAAAAGGGGGTGGGGGACGTTGTTTCTTATTATTGATTACCAATAACCGTGTTCGTCTAAGTAGCCACATACGCTGATCGCCTGGTTGAGTATCATAACAACCTCTGATCAGCATGTAATTTACGTGAAAAAGATCTTACCATGAGCCAGTTGGATCCCCCTGAGCATTTCCCCATTATCGATCGCCATCTGGTAGATCAATATGTTAATTGGCTGATGATAAATCCCCTTATTGCATAGTGAAATCCAGGATCCAAAACGTATTCCAAGCTACAGGCTGCACATCCAGAATCCAGCTAACTGGAAACTCCATTGAAAGTAAAAAAAAAATAATGCACCGTTCAGCCACAGGGCACACTGCATTATCGCGACAGCGCCCCTAAGAGGATCTGGCCGGTTATGCACTTTTTCGAATTCAAAGAGTAGGGTACATCTGCAGTGCAGCTCGGCGACCTTGAATAGGTTATTAAAATGGAATAAAAGCCAAAACAACTTGCCGCGGATATATATATCCGTCCTTCGGTCCTTTAAGCATGGATTCGAAAGACGGATATATCCGTGCTTGGGCGGGATTGTGTTAAGGCTGATCCCTTTACACATGTTTTTAGTAGTGTTAACATCTTTTCATATGTTTCCTTTAAGGGTTGTTCTTTTACATATGCTTTCCTTTTAGATATTCCTTTACACATGCTTTATTTATGATGTGAGTTTTGTTTTACTATGCCTTGAGTTCTCCAGCCTTGGCCATGCCTGACCTTATTCCAGCTGGCACTTATTAGTAATCACAGGCAGTATATAGACCTGCCCGCTCCTCACATTCATTGTCGCGCCATTGCCTTGTATTGCATTGTATTGATTTGTTTACCACAGTTGTGTTCGGTCACGTACTCACTTTGTCACCTGTATTTCCCCGTGAGTCTGTTCCTCTCTTAGTCCTTATTTTTCCAGCATTGCTGAGTACTGTTTTCGGGTTTTGCAGTTCGCTTTTGTTTAGTAACCGTTTTGTTTTGTAAACCATTGTTGCTCATGTACCTGCACTTGGGATCTACTCTCCTATCCCTCACCGAACCCTCACAGATAATTTCAATGTCTTCTGGAATAATCCAGAACGCTTTCAAAGAAATGGCTTCCTCCCAATTCGCTTAGGATCGAGGCTTCATGCCGCAAACATGCGTCATGCCTTAGTGACCTCCAAGGACATCAAACTCATACCAGCACGAGAGATAATAACGAAAGATACACTCTCACCACGAGGTGCAGCAGCACACGACGTCCTACCCCCCTTATCACACAAGTTCAGCTCATCTGATCAAATGTCCCCGAAAGAGCTAATCAAATCAACCCACCATACACTAGAGTACAGTAGAGTATAGCACAAGCACCATGCCATCTCCCAAAACATACCGGTAATCTTAACCAGCCAATGGCATGGTAAAAGCTATACACAATCAATGCGCACACCTGCTATTTCAAGGCCATCAAAGTCAACCCAAAGCAGATCCCCTCCCAAGAAGCCCAACAAATAAAATTTGCCCTCATAAATGTCAGATCGCTGAACAAAACATTTTTAGTAAATGATCTGATTAAAGAAAATAACTTAGACTGCATCTGCTTAGTGGAGACATGGTTCAATAATGACACAGCTACATCAATAATGATAGAGGCCTGCCCACCAGGCTTTCATCAAAAACCGAGAAAAAACAGAAGAGGAGGAGGTGTTGCTGTAATTTTCTCCTCAAAGCTCTTGTTTAGAATCACAGAACTAGGTGAGTTCATGTCGATGGAATACCTTGCCACAGTGGCGTCGCGTGGGTAAAATAATAGGGGATGCCACAAAAAAAAAGTTATTAAAAAAAAAAATTATTAATATTTTTATTTTTTACTTAAGCCAAGCAGTCACCATGTACAGTATGGCTCGGCGGCCACTGCCAGTCAAACCAAGCAGTCACCATGTACAGTATGGCTCGGCGGCCATTGCCAGTCAAACCAAGCAGTCACCATGTACAGTATGGCTCGGCAGCGTTACTACTTTTTTTTTTTTGATCCACTTTTTCTCCCATTTTTCTATATTTTTCTCCCATCCCAATTTCGTATCATCCAATTCAACCCTCCCCTGTCACGAACGCTGTTTCTTGCCTCCCACAAGCCGGCTGCAATGTGGACTAAGTCATACATAGCACAAGTCCCCTCCGGTACTTGAGGTAACAGCAGTCGCATCTTTTCACCTGCGCAGCTCGATCTCTCAGTGTCGAGGAGTAACGCGTGGGAGGCTCACGCTGCCCCTGACACTTCCTGATTCTACTGCGCAGGCGCACCAACCGACTTGTAGGAGTCGCTTGTTCACAACGTTCGATCCCCACCCTTCAGTTTTCCCTCCCCGTAATACGGCCAATGTGTATTACTGCGGACGACCAGCTAAACTGAAAACAATGTGGAGAGCTGGATTCGAACACGCGAATCCTAGCGTCTTCACACTGGTGGCGAGTGCCTTGCCCACTACACCACCTAGCCGCCCTTCGGCAGCGTTACTACTATGAACAAAACAAAGCCAAGAGAACAGTTTTGAACAGTTATTTTTCCAAATAGTTAGCCTTTAACCCTAGGACGCACCAATATACTAGTTACTGTACTACTAGCATCATGCAACATGACACTTCACTCCTCCTTCACAGGGATGTGACTAATAAACATGACACTTCACTCCTCTACTGTAAGGACAACTCAGTCATGGCTTTGTCAGTATTCCAATGTACAGTGTACAATGTGTGTGTCCCCCCTACCCAACCCCCCCCCCCCCCCACCTCCAATGTACAGCCCCCACCCACCCACCCAACCCCACCCCACCCACCCAACCTCCTCCAATGTACAGTTTCTACGTCAAATGTATATACACTCTTTTTCTGGACACTTTTGTATCACAAACAGTACTGTATTTGCAAAATCTGATATGTCATAAATGTATAGATGTAGCAGTACTGTCTATCTGTATGTCATGTATGTCATATATGTTATGATGAATTGAAAATGGGGGACCCTGATGTAAACAAGACGAAAGTCTTTCTCTGGTCTGCATCCCCTTAACAATTGTATGTATTGAGCTGTACTGTACTGTACCCATTCTGCAATCTGTTAATAAACATTTCAATCAATCAATCAATCAATCAATGACTCAGTTAGCATCCAAGCTAGCCATAACGTTACATTAGTAGCTTAGCATGCAAGCTACTGTAGAAACTGCATCTTACCTGGTCAATAAACTGGTCCTCCTTGCTCCTCCTGGACAGATAGATAATATCCACAGTGGTGTGCTGTGCTGCTGGTCCTCAATAAATGTCCCGCCGGCTAAAACTAAGTGGCTAATAAAGTGCTAAATGTTTGATAATTGAATACAGGATTAGTCTGAACGTGCCTGCTGTTAATACAATTTTCAATCAATCAATCAATCCCGCGAGGGGATGACGTCACCTATGGTTCAGCCGTTGTCACGTGATTCACGTTAGATGCCACTCCAGTAATCCAAGTATGTAGACTCAAAACTAATTATTCTGCTCAAAGCCCCGTTTTAAGGTGTGGGCAGGGCTTTAGTCATATATATATATTTCTTTTTTCATATTTCATATTTGATATTAATTCATATTTTCATAGGGAGGCCTGGCTTCCGTTGGCTTCCATGAGGATTCGCCACTGCCTTGCCATTGAACTCAAAACAGAATCAACCATTATCGTCACAATATATCGCCCGCCTAGACATTCACCAATATTTATACAGGAACTCTCTGAACTGATTTCATTATGTGTTACCGGATACGATAAGGTGATCCTAAATGGAGACCTGAACATCCACTTTAATAAGAAAAGAGACTCCCGAACTATAGAACTCAGAAATCTGCTGGATAGCTTTGATCTAACACAGCATATAACAAATGCAACTCACAGGCTCAGAAATACAGTAGACCTAGTCATAACAACAACTGGGATAAGCATAAAAAATGGCTCAATAACTGAATTACCTCTCTCCGACCATCACTGTATATTATTTGATACACAAATAACCCTTTCTAAAACAAAAGAAGAAATCACAGTTCAAAAAAGGCTCCTAAATGACAAGGCTGAATCAAAGTTAATTAATCTTATCAGACTACATGAACCACATAATCATGACAGCTCTTTAAATAAAATGGTAGAAAATCTCAACGATGCACTGTCATCTGTATTAAATTCTGTCGCCCCACTAAAAACGAAAAAGAAGAAAACCAGAGCCTCGCCCTGGTTGAACTATAATGCGGTCAACAAAGAAAAAAGGAAATGCCGTGCGGCAGAGCGAAAATGGAGAAAAACAAAAACCACCATCTTCTGTGATATATACAAAGATGCTTTAACTGCCTACAACAAAACCATCCGCTTAGCAAGGAAAGACTACTTCTCTAAAATCATTACAGAAAACTCTAGAATCCTTTTTTCCACTATTAATCTACTACTAAACACTGCCCCTACACCTCCTCAGTCATCAACGGTTAAGTGTGAAGAACTTGCACTATTCTTTAATAACAAAATAACCTTGATCAGGGCCAGCATTACCCATGATGGAAATAAAATGTATTACAGCAAACCGCGCAATGTAACCATGAGAAGATTCACATGCATCATATTAGACGTACTCTCCAAAACTGTCTCAGAATGGAACTCATCCACCTCAGACATCGACGATATACCAACCGCCTTCTTCAAACGGGTGTTTAATAGTATCTCAAGCCCTGTGCTAGATATCATAAACACCTCCCTTAGAACCGGTACTTTCCCAGATGCCTTTAAAACAGCAGTTGTAAAGCCACTACTAAAAAAACCTAACTTGGATAGTAATGTAATGGCAAATTATCGTCCAATATCGAACCTACCATTCATTAGTAAAGTACTCGAACAGATAGTTTCAGTTCAAATTAATTCCTTTCTTGAAGAAAACAACATCTTAGAAGAATTTCAATCGGGATTCAGAAAATACCATAGCACTGAAACTGCCCTCACCAAAATAATCAGTGACCTCAGGCTAAACTCTGATGAGAGTAAGATCTCCATCCTTATCCTGTTAGATCTCAGTGCAGCATTTGATACAATTGATCACGATATTCTAATTGATCGTCTTGAAAACCTTGTCGGTTTCTCAGACCATGTATCAAGCTGGTTTAAAACATACATCAGAGGGAGGAAATTCTATGTTAAACTAGGAGACCACATGTCTGAGATATATGACAACAACTATGGATTTGCACAAGGGAGTTGCTTAGGTCCTTTACCCTTCTCCCTTTACATGTTACCGCTGGGTGATATTATCAGAGAACATAATGTAGGTTTCCATAGCTATGCGGATGATACACAATTGTACATATCTGCTGAACCAAATGATACAGCGATTAACTCCATTACAGACTGCTTACTGGCAATAAATAAATGGATGAGTAAGAACTTCCTGAAACTAAACGAGAACAAAACTGAAATTCGAATTATCGGCCCGAAAACAAAAAAATAAACGTTAATAAAGAACCTGGGAGGACTAACCCCTTGGATCAAATCTGAGGTCACTAGTCTCTGGGTTATCATAGATTCAGAACTGAACTTCAATTCTCATATTAACAATGTGACAAAAACATCGTTCTTCCATCTCAGAAATATAGCAAAAGTACGACCATTTATTAATCAAAGCGATGCTGAGAAGCTAATTCATGCATTCATATCTAGCCGGTTAGACTACTGTAATGCACTTTTCACGGGTCTCCCTAAGAAAACCACAGAGAGGTTTCAGCTTATCCAAAACTCTGCAGCCCGACTGCTAACTAGAACCAAAAGGAGAGAGCACATTAGCCCAGTCTTAGCTGCTTTACACTGGCTTCCTGTAACATTTAGAATTGACGTTAAGGTCCTTCTCCTTACATACTAAGCTCTAAATGGACAGGGACCTAGCTACATCACCAACACTCTAATAAATTACAGGCCAGCAAGAACACTGCGATCATCAACTGCTGGACTACTAGAGGCTCCCAGAAACAGTCAAAAAAGGATCGGTAATGCATCCTTTATCAACTATGCCCCAAAACTATGGAATAAACTACCCCAAAACATCAGAGAAGCTAACTCACTAGATATTTTCAAAAGACAGCTTAAAACCTACTTCTTTGGTCAGGCATTTAAATAAAAATTCCGATCAAATCCATGTGTTGGTTCTATGCACATTTTATCTCACTACCTCCTCCCTCCTCTCTGCCGAGACAAGTCACATCTCCACTCCTAAGACTGTTGAGGTCGTTCCTATCACCAGCCCTCACTGCCTCCCTATAACCGGTTTAGACGTGTCGATTCTACGTTCTTCAACAGACTTGACTCCCTACTCAAACTACAATATGGACCAACTAGTAAGCTGGTCATTTGCAGCGATTGATCGTATTTTTTCTTCAAGGAAGCAGAGCGCAGCTGATCCGCTGTGTCCAGTTGGGACATTTCAAGCGGGCTTTGCGATTGACAGCTGGAATAAATGGGGATCAATCTGCCTTTACTCTCTTGAGATTGAAGATGTGGAGGATTTGTACATCCTCACATTCATGTTGATCGGCATGGGAGCGATCGCTATCGGGATCTGGATCTGTACAAGATTAATTCGGAAACACAATAATCGTATGGAGATAGCTATGGACAGACTGGAAGCCCTCCACATGGAACTTGTAAAGAAACTTGCTGCCCATCAATCCGACGCTGCCCGATGCACCCCTTCCCTACTCTCAAGTGTGCTGGAGCCTTTGGAACTCACAAGGTCATGTCGGGGAGTCGAGAGATAAGAACAGAACATAGCGTCCCATCCCCCACTCCCCTCTCCTCTGCATTGGCACTGCTGATAACAAATGCGCATGTTGATGGATTTATGACTGTGTGCCATTATTACTACCAAATGTAATAATTGTGAAAGCCCCTTGAATATTGAATATTAATATAATGAAGAGCACTGCTCTGTTGTAATCCAAAATTGAACTATTTTATCACTGTTCTATGTTAAATACCCTGTTGTATGTCTGTTCCATTTTATAATTCTTAGACTATTTCTAAACCGAATCATTTAAATTTTTGTCATTTGTATTACTGAATGAAACTCTAAACAGAGAACCTATTGAGATACTAGGTCCTAATGTGAAACACTGTGATTTACCGTACCTTGCTCATGCTCGCTTATGCCTATATTTTTACTGTTGTTAAGCACTTTGAACTGCAACTTCTGTATGAAAAGTGCTATACAAATAAAGTATTATTATTATTATTATGATTATTATTATTAGTCGACTATAAACATTTTTTTTCTTTTTTTCTTTTTTTTATAAATGTTTTTATTTTCAATTTTCAACATAGAACAAGACATCACAATACAATACCGTTAACAATAATAAAAATAATGACACTAACAACAGTAATAACATCACAAGACAGGCAAACAAAAAAGAAAAAAGACAATTAAATAAGGAAATGACAATAGAAAATAAAATAAATAAAATAAAATAAGTGTGGCTTTCACGTGTGCGCATTATCTCGTGTGCTATATATATGTGTGTTCTACCTACCCATATGTGCGTGTGCTTTACCTATGTATATGTTTTATGTGTACATGCATATATGTGTGTTGTGAACGTGTGCATATGACCGTGTATTCCCTAGTAGCCCAGAGTGCATGTACAGTACTACTGCAGCCAAGAGGACACGTACAGTATCAATGTAGTCAAGTGGGCATGTACAGTATTATTGTAGTCAAGAGGGCATGTACAGTATCACTGTAGTCAAGTGGGCATGTACCGCATCACTGTAGTCAAAGGTATATGTACAGCATTACTGTAGTCAAGAGAACATTTACCGCACTACTGTAGCCAAGAGGACATGTACAGTATCATTGTAGTCAAGTGGGCATGTACAGTACTACTGTAGTCAAGTGGATATGTACAGTATTACTGTAGTCAAGGGTACATGTACAGCACTACTGTAGTCAAGAGAACATGTACAGTATTACTGCAGTCAAGAGAACATGTATAGTACCACTGTAGTCAATAGGACATGTACAGTATTTACAATGCCAGTACCGTCAGACAAAACAAGGCAGCAGTGGGAGGTTACTGGTAATGGGGAAATCCGGCGAGTACAGTGGTGGATAGTGCAGGCCCAATATGTGACAGATAGGGGTCCCAGATCTCATAAAAAGTGTCCAACTTGGAATGCAGCATACACGTAATATATTCACAGGGGATACATTCCATTATGATATTGTGCCATGACCTTATTGACGGGACCTCGTCCTTGATCCAAAACAATAGGATGTTCTTTCTAGCAGCAAATGTCAACAAATTGAACAGTCTCTTATGCTTGGAATTGGTAACATGAATATCTGGGAGGCCCAGCAAAAGGCAGAGGGGATCCAGCTCGATGGGGGTGTGAAATGTGTCAGACAGTTCTTCTACAACGTCGTACCAGTAGCTCTGTAGTTTTACACAGGTCCAAAAACAGTGGACGTGATTTCCAATCTCTATCTTGCATTTAAAGCAAAGTGGGGACGTATTGGGATCCATTTTACTTTTACGGGCGGGGGTAATATGAATGCGATGCAATATTCTAATTTGGATGGCCTTGGTGCGGTTACAAACCGAGATTTTTTTTGCGTAGGTCCACGTATCCTGCCAGTCCGCATCTGTGATTTCTATGTCCAAATCCTCTTCCCAGGACTGTTTAGTAACATAGGAAGATAAAGATGAATTAAGGTTCAGAGTACTATAGAAGATAGATATTTGTTTTTTGGGGATCTGCAAGGAGAGGGCTTTCTCCACCTGCGAGGTGGAGATGTCAGTTAAAAGTGAGGTGTCCTTGGTGATAAACTGCCTAATTTGTAGGTACCTAAAAAATTCCGCTTTCAATAGGCCATATCGCTGTTGCAGCTGTGTAAAGGACATTAGGGTCCGGCCATCAAACAGGTGGCCAAGATCGGTTATGCCCTGCTTATACCAGGTCTTGAAGCCGCCGCCGATTTGGTCCGGCTTAAAGTCAGGATTGCCTACAATCGGGGTAAGAGGAGAGGTCAGCTTGGCTCGGCCCTCCACCTTACGGACAGTCTTCCAGGCAGGGGCGGATTTAGGATTGTAGGAGATCCGGGGCTTAGCCCAGATGGGCCCCCTTTTTTTTTTATATATATATATATATATATATTTTTTTTTGGGCAGGCAAGGGGTGGTTTGGAGGGGCTCAGGCACGACCCCCTCCACAACAGATTTTTTTTTAATTTAATGAACCTGTACGTGCAATTTCCTGCAATATAGAGCCTTCAATCTTGACCAATAAAGCTGCTCTTTTCACTATAAAACTCAGTTAACCATAACGTAGTTATGGTTAGATTTATATATTGGGGGGGGGATATATCATATTTTTCATATAATCAAAAAGTGGTGGAGCAAGATTATACCTTTGCTCCCCCAAGTTCAATAGTGGGAGAGCAGAGATGCTCCGAATGCTCTTATGGCCAGGCGTCCATGATTCACTGATACAAAGTAAAATAGTGCAGTGCAATAAAATAGTTAGTAAAATAGAATAAAATAATGCAATAGTGCATTGCAATAAAATAGTTATCATCGTATTTAATCGGGAGGCCGGTAAGGAGTGCATTACAGTAGTCGAGTTGGCTTGAGATAAAGGCATGGATCTGGTTTTCAGCGTCCTTTTGATTTATAAATGGCCGTACTTTAGCTATGTTTCTAAGGTGGAAGAATTAAGTTTTTGTCAACTTGTTGATTGTGATTTAAAGCTTAGGTCTGAGTCTACCATAACACCAAGACTTAACTCACTCAAATACAGTTAGCAGCTGGATAGACCACAGATGGAAATTAGCTTCTGCTAAATCTGGTGCAAACATATTTTCATGTAACAATGATGAATTGTAAAAAAAAAAAAAAAAAAAAAACATTTTTTTTATTTTTATTTATTTATTTTTTTAAATAGATTCGGGGCTTTTCAGAATACATCCGGGGCTTGAGCCCAGGTAGCCACCCCCTAGCTCCGCCCCTGCTTCCAGGCCTTGATGGAACATAATGTGATGGGGTTGGAGCACATCTTCCTCACAGACCTAAAGTCTTTGATAAATAGTAGGTTCCACAGGGGGGACTTAGATTGCGAGGATTCAACGTCCAGCCATATTGACAGTGGGTCTGATCTGAACCAGCCGACCAGCACCCTAAGGTGTGCCGCCAGCTGGTAGTGTCTAATATTAGGTAGGTCTAGACCCCCATCTTCACTATCCATCTGTAATTTGGCCATTTTCAGACGCGGTTTCTTCCCATTCCAAATGAATGAGCTTAGCCAGCCTTCCAGCACCTTGATAACCTTGTTTGTCAGCAGCACTGGGATCATTTGGAGAGGGTACAACAGTCTGGGGAGTACGTTCATCTTGACGAGGGCAATCCTACCCAGCCAGGAGATCGGTAAGGGGGCCCATCTAACTAAGTCTGCCCTTATGGTGTCTAAAAGAGGGGGAAAATTGGCCTTAGCCAACGTATCATAGGTGGGTGTCACAAATACTCCTAGGTAAACGAAGCCGGAGGGCGACCAGCGAAATGGGAAGGGCTCGGGCAGTATCGGGATAGATTTGAGTGTCCCAAGTGGCATTGCTTCGGATTTGGAAAAGTTTATTTTGTACCCCGAGAAGGTTCCAAATGTGGAAATCATGCGGGTTAGACATGGAATTGAAGAGTCAGGCTTAGACACAAAGATCAGCACGTCGTCCGCGTAAAGAGTGATTTTGTGCTCCCTCCCGCCCACTCTAATACCTGAGATCTCGGCTGACTGCCTTACGGCATGTGCGAGTGGTTCTATGGCCATGTCGAATAGTAAAGGGCTAAGAGGATCCCCCTGGGGGTTCCCCCGCTGCAGAGGAAAGTTGCTAGACCTAAGTCCATTAGTCAGGACCGCCGACATCCGCGAGTTGTAAAGAACCTTGACCCAGTCAATAAAGGTGTCACCTAAGCCAAATTCAGCGAGGGTTAAAAATAGATACGGCCATTCTACACGGTCAAACGCCTTCTCCGCGTCGAGAGACAGAACCACCGCAGGGTGGTCTGTCTCACGAGTCATTTGGATGATATTGAGGAGCCGTCTCATGTTGTCGGTAGAGTTCCTACCCTTAATAAAACCGGTCTGATCTTCATTAATAATAAAAGGGAGTACTTTTTCCAGGCGCATGGACAGGATCTTGGAAAGCAACTTTTGGTCCGAATTGAGTAGGGCTATAGGCCTATAGGAGGCGCACTCCTCAGGGCATTTACCCTTCTTAAGGATAAGGCAGATATTAGCCTCCCGTAGAGACTGGGGCAGTATCCCCACCTCAGCGGAGTGATTAAGCATTGCCAGCAGGGGATCTAATAGAATATGACCGACCTCTTTATAAAACTCGCATCCAAAACCGTCCGGGCCCAGAGCCTTACCAGATGGCATAGCCTTAAGGGCGCCCAGAGCTTCTTCCTTCGTAATTGGGGCGTTAAGGAGCAAGTTCTGATCTTTCGATACCTTAGGGAGGTGTAATTCAGCGAAGAAGGCCTGCATGTCAGAGATAGCACCATCGGGTCGCTCGGTCCTATAGAGTTGGGCATAGAAAGAGGCAAACTCTTTGTTAATAGTTTTGGTGTCAAAGGACCTTACCCCGTTGGAGTCGGAGATTGAGGCTATTACTTGGGTGTCAGCCCTTTTTTTTGCCAAGTTAGCCAGGCACCTACCCGGCTTGTCACCGTGTTCGTACATTCTCTGTTTGGCAAATTTAAGAGAATATTCGGCGTCCTGGATCAGAAGAGTGTTTAGCGCCGCTCTGGTGGCCGTAAGCTCCATAAGCACAGCCGGGGCTGGGTTTGAAACATGCTGATTTTCAAGGTCGGCTAGTTTGGATTCAAGAAGTTTACATTGTTCATTTTTCTTGCGCTTCTTGGATGATACATAAGATATAATCACTCCACGAGAAAAGACCTTAGATGTTTCCCAGAGTAGAGACGGGTTATCCGTAGAGCGAAAGTTAATTGAGTAGAACATTTTAAATTGCGATTCGAAATAGGAGACAAATATATCATCTTTGAGGAGGTATGGGTTGAGGCACCAACGCCTCGACAGCGCTCTCTCTTCTGACAGGGAGTAGACCAGGTATATAGGGGCGTGATCCGATAGAACGATGCTTCCGATTGTGCAGGACGATACTAGAAAGAGCTTAGAGGAAGGGATGAAGAAATAGTCTATTCTACTGTTGCTCTTGTGTGGGCCGCTAAAAAAGGGTTCTCCAGACATCTGAGTATCCAGTGTCTTCGCATAGGGAGGTGAGCATCTTTGCTTGCCTAGAGGGGGGAGCCAGACTGGGTGGGAGTTTGTCAAGAGATGGTATGAGGTGACAATTAAAGTCTCCGCCCACAAAGGCGTTCTCAGAGGCCAGGCCATTAAATTCAGCAAATATCTTGGATAGAAAGTCAGGGGAATAGCCTGGGGGACAGTATACATTCATAAATGTAATTTCTTTACCCTTAACAACCCCTTTGATAATCACATAGCGACCTTGGCTATCCACAGAGGAAGTTATAAGTCTAAAGGGGAGATTTTTATTGATCAATATGGCCACGCCCCTACTAAACGTAGAATAGTTTGTAGCAAAGACCTGTCCTACCCAGCTCTTTTGGAGTTTAGCAGTGTCGTTGGGCCCCATATGAGTTTCTTGTAAAAAAGCAATCGACACATTCTCCCTCCTTAAAAAGGTCAGAATCGCCTTCCTCTTAGCCAACCTCTGCAGGCCTCGAACATTCCAGGAGCAGAGCTTGAAGCTCTCAGAGTTAGCTGTAGCCATAGAACATTGAAGGGTGTGTAGGTGGGGCAGACCTGGGCAAGCCTGTGGGCATGTAGAATTCACTTAACTTAAACACTATGCACACGTATATCGAGCCATACATAAAACATATAATAATGACATAAAAAACATATAAATGTGTGGGACCGGTGGGTCTTTCCCCAACATCACAGGGACTCACCAACATTTCCAGAGACTTCAAACCTACAGATACAGCACTCAAAACTCAAACCTCTCATGCCTCTCTACCACTCTCTACCACTCCTCTATTGTTCTTGACCGGGCCAGATTTCACACCTCCACTTCCTCCCACAGGCTGGGCAGATTTTCATCTTACATTTTTATTCGTCCCAAATGTCCCAGCCCCATCAGATTTCTTAGCTTTTTTCACTGTTTACTTATCATGCATTGCAACACTAATATATGGTCAGTACCCCAAGTCAGACTGCCCATATACAAATTATTTTGGGGGTCTGAGGGCAGTAGCCCCCGACCCCCTCCCTGGGGAAGCACTTAAGTTAACTACCCTCCCTTTGTTCCCCCAGCCAACACCCCCGGAAAATTAACACCTGAGTAGACTTAAGTGGCACACAAGCAGCAACAAGCAGCAGACAGGCAGCAGAATTGGTTTGATTTTTGAGCGCTGCGTCTGTACCACTCGTAGAACCATCTCCGTGGCCAACTGCCACATTTCCCTGTATACAAAAGTGCCTCAGAGTGTAAAGCAAACAAGAAAAAATCAAATTGAACCATAAGCCAATAGTAAGGTCAACGGCTGGAACCCAGAACTGTCGGTAAAAAGGGGGGGGGGGGGGGGTGTATCTGCCAGGCATGCTGCGACAAAACAGGCGCGCAGTACCTCCACCAGGCCGGGAGGGGGCGATACCCTGTCCGCGAGACTGTTATCTCCCCTGACGCTGGTTCGACCCTACACAGTTATGCCTCCCCACCAGAGGAGGGCGCTGTGCCGGGGGCCACCCGCCGCTCCCGCGAGCACATTGTCAGCAGCAAACATTAATGGGAGCCATGCGGGTTGCATGAACCGGTTGAGAGTCAAACAGGTGGCGCAGCCACGAGACCCCATCTCGCTCGACGTGTAATCAACAGTAAATGCATCCCGGTGGCAATGATCAAACACATGGCCGGGAGCTGGTATATCGCGCAGAAGTTATAAGCGTGGCAGAAACATCCGAAACAGAATAGAATAGGTCCCGCTCCTTCCGAAACGTTAACAGTTAGCAACCTAGCCCGTGGCTATGGTCGTGCAACAGTACAACAGTCATATACAACATACTTGTCCCCCTCCTCCCCTTATGTCAGATAGCGAGAGAAAAATAAAAAGATAACTTTCCAGGCGAGGCCTAATGTCAAGTATTCATCCATACTCACATATGTAATAAGATATCAAATGCGACCCCTTTCTGTGTGATAGCCGTAGCAGTATGCTAACGGTCCATCGCTACTACCACGTCAGGATCTGATGAGGCCGGTGTCGGGTCCGCGTTCAGCTCCGGTGGAGCCAGCGTCGGGTCCGCGTCTCGCCCCGGTGAAGCTGGTGTCGGGTCCGCGTCTCGCCCCGGTGAAGCCGGTGTCGGGTCCACGTCTCGCCCCGGTGGAGCCAGCGTCATGCCCGTGTCTCGCCCTGGTGAAGCCGGTGTCGGGTCTGCGTCTCGCCCTGGCGAAACCGGTGTCGAGGTCCCTCTGGGCCGGGTCCTCAGGAAGTCCACGGCGTCCTTGGGCGATGGTAGATGCAGCCTGCCCTCCTTGGTTCGGATGATTAGCCTCGCAGGGAACTGGAGCGATGGTTTAAATCCGCGCTTGTACAGGGGCCCCATGACATCTCGGTATTGTGATCGTTGCTCGACCACCTCGGGGGGATAATCTTCGAAGATAGAGACTGGTTTCCCTCTGTATGTCAGATTCCCTCTCCTCTTGCGAGCTTCCAGGATAATAGTCTCTTTGATCTTGTAGTGATGTAAGCGGGCAATTACGGCCCTAGGCCTGGAGCCTGGTGCTGGTCTGGGTGTTAGCGTCCTGTGGCATCGGTCAAGCTCCGGTGGTGTAGCGAGGACATCTTTCCCCATGATTTCCACCAGGACCTCCGCGAAAAAGACACTGGGACGGTTGCTGTACAGGGATTCGTCCAGGCCCAGGATGCGTATGTTAGAACGCCGACTACGTGACTCAACATCAATTAGCTTGTTTCTTAGCTTGTCGATGACTATATCCTGAGCTGTGCATCTTACTTCCAGCTCCGCCATCCTATCCGACCACCTATCCATGCCGCCCTCCACGGAGGTCAAGCGTTGGGTATGGTCTGCAATCTCCTGCTGGAAGCCGTCGAGTCTAGACTCGAGCGAGGCAGCAAACGTTCTGAACTTCGTGGTGAAGGCCTGTTTGAGCTCCTCCATTAGCTTAGCCATGGTAGCCCCATCCACAGGGGCGGCCTCGCTTCTCAAGACTTGTGCAGTCATCACGCTCGTTATTCTTTTCCTTTTTGGGTCGAATAGTACAGTCTTAGATACGGATGTTGTATATTAGTGGTTCAATCATCTTGAAAATAAAAAAAGGCTTTTTAAAGTAAAATAAAAGTTCGGGAGCGGCAGCGTGGCTCAGAGACGTTCACATCCTTCCGACCCGGAACCGGAACCGATAGTAAAGCGACTATAAACATTTTTAATAAAATTTAATTTTTTTTTTATAATTTATATATATATATAGTTTTTTTTGTATCATTCCAAAACCATGCAATTGGTCCACTGATGGATACATCTTGATATTTGTCTAGTCTAGTGTGTTCATTAGATGGGTGAAATCCTCTTTCAGTGCCTCTGTGCCTGTTTTCTTAGGCAGTCAGCATCTGATATGCGTGCCATTAGCGTTAGCCACACTTCTAGGCCTATTTTCTTTTGGAAAGAATGATTAAAAAACCTCTGCTTGCAGGCTGGCCACGTTCTGCCTGCCCTCAAAACTGCCATCATTACCCCCCTCCTGAAGAAACCCACCCTGGACCCAGAGGCCCTCGTCAGCTACCGGCCCATCTCCAACCTCCCGTTCCTCTACAAGGTTCTGGAGAAGGTAGTTGTGGAGCAGCTCCAAGCACACCTCAGAGACAACAATATCTTCGAGAAGTTCCAGTCTGGGTTCCGCTCTGCGCACAGTACAGAGACAGCCCTGGTCAGGGTCACCAACGACCTTCTGATGGCGGCGGATGCTGGAACCCCATCCATTCTGGTCCTTCTCGACCTATCGGCAGCTTTCGACACGGTGGATCATTCCATCCTACTGGACTGTCTCCATTCCAATGTCGGACTCCGTGACCTAGCCTTTGGCTTGTTCTAGTCCCTCTTGGCTGGTCGGACTGAGTGTGTCTCCCTTGGAGGCGCAACATCCTCCAACCACCCCGTCACCTACGGTGTCCCCCAGGGATCTGTCCTCGGCCCCCTGCTGTTCACCCTATACATGCTCCCCCTCGGCCGCATCATCAGCCGGCACGGTGTGTCGTTCCACTGTTACGCTGACGACACCCAGCTGTATATCCGGATTACACCATCATCACCTTCATCACCCCCCACACTGACCGCTTGCCTGGAGGAGACTAAGGCGTGGATGAACCACAGGTTTCTCCAGGTCAACAACTCCAAAACTGAAGCCATGCTGATTGGTACCCCACACCAGGTCCGGTCATCCACCATCACCACCATCTCCTTCTCCGGTCAGGACATTCCCCTCTCCACCCTTGTCACCAACTTGGGCGTGAAAATGGACCCCCACCTCACATACGAAACTCACATCAAACACCTCTGCAAGACCTCTTTCTTTCACCTCAGAAACCTCACCCATCGGCCATGATTACAACAGGCACAATCACCTCCGAAATCTTTCCGGTATCACGTTCTTCCAGACAGGGTTGCCCTCTTAGTCCCGGACTATTCGATCTATCATTAGAGCCTTTAGCACAATATATAAGACAATCCCAATCCATACAACTAGGGATGCTCGATATTGGCTTTTTTACCGATACCGATATTCCGATATTGTCCAACTCTTAATTTCCGATACCGATATCAACCGATATCAACCGATACCGATATATGCAGGGTTCCCCCCCCCCCCAAAAACTGAATACTTTCAGGTAACTAATAATTTCACTGGATATATATATAACAAATATTGTTATTGTTTTTTTCTTTTTTTTAAACCGATACCGATATTTTCCGATATCACATTTTACTGCCGATATCGGCCGATAATATTGGTCGGCCGATAATATCGGACATCCCTACATACAACCAATCGTAATCAAGGGCACACAACACAAAATTAGTTTATATGCGGACGACGTAATACTGTTCATGCAAAACCCCAACACCGCATTGCCTCATCTTCTTAAGTTGATTGAGGACTTTGGAGATTTATCGGGATTTAGGATAAATTGGCCGAAGTCGGCCTTCCTCCCACTTAACGCCCCTGCAAAAATAAATATAACCCTCCCAGTAGAGATACCTATGGTAAAACACTTTAGATGCTTGGGAGTTGAAATATTTCCTACCATAAGCCAAACGGTGAAGCACAATTACATAAAAATCCAAAACAAAATCAAATACGACCTTGTCAGGTGGTCAAAACTTAAAAACTCAGTACAGGCACGGATATCAATAGTTAAGATGGACGTCCTACCTAGAATCAACTTCTTCAGCTCAATGCTACCGTTACCCCCTCCAAAGGGTTACTGGAAAGAATTACACTCCTCCACATACAAATTTATTTGGAATAACAAACCACCACGTATAAAAAGATCCACCGCACAGAGAAACAAAGCAGACGGTGGTATGGCATTTCCAGATTTCTACCACTATTTTAAGGCGTACACTTTAAGACCACTGACAACATGGTTTGATCCCCAAGCATCAGTATCCTGGAGAAATTTAGAAGAAAATATAGTAGCTCCATATAGGCTGAAGGACATAGTATACACCAAATTATCAATTAAGCAATGCGAACGGAAATTTGGCCCCATAATCACTCATGCGATCCGGATATGGCGTGAAACACAAAAAAAAGATTCTATCCCACATAAATGGCATAATCATACTCCCTTATTCAATAACAATGCACTCTTGATTGGAAAACAACCTATACGATTCCCTAGATGGGAAAAGCAAGGCATACACTCATTAGGGGACGTTTTCAACAAACAGGGTTTTTGTAGTTTCGATGAAATACGCAAAAAATACGGCCTCGGCCTCGTATGAAACCCTCCACCTAGACTCTATTTGGAGGAGGGATATACCAGACCTGGAAATAGATTTTGAGTGGCAAGAAGCCTGGGCAAATGTTCGACTTGCATCAAGGAACAAATCAATCTTAACTATATCCATAGGACATACTTGACTCCTATAAGACTGAACAGAATGGGTCTTAAACAAGACTCCAAATGCTCCTTATGTACAAATGGGGACGAGGGGACATTTATGCACATGTACTGGGACTGCCCACCAGTTAAAATATTCTGGAAAGAGGTGACCCAGCAATTATCAAATCTCTTAACTCTGAATATACCTGTACACCCCTCTGTATTACTGCTGAATGATGTTTTTGAGAATGCAGTACATCCACAGCTAAAGAGATTGGTTTTATCGGGTATCACAGTGGCTAAAAAGCTGATAGCATCACGATGGTTCCAACCGGAAAAAATTTGCCGAAAGGTCTGGATTATTACATATCTCGATGTGATTTATCAAGAAATATCTACAGCAAGAATTTTGGGTCTCAATGCATCAAAAATGAAAATGTGGTTAGAAGTGGTGGAGATAATAAAAGCTAGCATATAATGGTAGTGTCTGGTTAGGAGCGTGGGATAATGGATGGATTATCCAATGGGGGGTCCGGGAGGGGGGGGGGGGTACGAGCTAGAGCATTGTGTGTAGATAGCAGGTATTGGGGGTATATCCTGTATAAGACATTTAACTATATGGTGATTTCATTGGATGTGAACTGTTAATAATGCTTGTATATCTTATCGTGTGTTGTCATGTTTGTTTATATGTTTGTTTAAAAAAAATTAAAAAAAATGAAATTCTGTTCCTCACTCACCCTGGCAGAACTCGTCCACGCCTTCGTCTCCTCCAGGCTGGACTATTGTAATGCACTCCTCATCGGGATTCCTAGTAAAATCATTCAAAAACTGCAAACCATCCAGAATAGCGCTGCCAGGATCCTGATGAGGGTGCGCAAATATGATTACATCACCCCCACCCTCAGATCACTACACTGGCTCCCCGTGGAACACAGGATAGATAGAGTACAAGGTCTCCCTCCTCACTCACCAGTGTGTACACGGTGGTGCCCCTGCCTACCTCAAGGAACTCCTCACCCTCCAGTCCTCCTCACGCTCCCTCCACTCCGGCACAGCCTACCTCCTCAAAGCCCCCAGGACTAAGCTGCACACCATGGGCGATCAAGCCTTCTGCTCTGCCGCACCCAGACTGTGGAATGCTCTCCCCATCCACCTGAGAGCACCACAATCCGTCGAGGCTTTTAAAAGGGGCCTAAAAACATTTCTTTTTAACAAGGCTTTTGCCTGAACTTTTCTTTTACTTTTCTTTTTACTTCTATTAATTTTTTCATTATTTGAATCTATTTTATTTTTATGTTCTTCCATTTCATTGGTTGTTTTATTCATTTTAATTGTTTTATTCATTTAACTTTTTGTCTTTATCTCCTGTAGCACTTTGAGATTTTTACAAATGTAAAGTGCGGTACAAATTCAATTTATTATTATTATTATTATTATTATTATTATTATTATTATTATTATTATTATTATTATTATTATTATTATTATTATTATTATTATTATTATTATTATTATTATTATTATTATTATTATTATTATTATTATTATTATTATTATTATTATTATTATTATTATTATTATTATTATTATTATTATTATTATTATTATTATTATTATTATTATTATTATTATTATTATTATTATTATTATCATTATCATTATATATATAAATATATATATATTTCTTTGCATTTGACTAAGAGGTTGGTAGTCGACTACGGCTCCTTTCGATCTATTAGTCGACTATTCGACTAATATGGGTCAGCCCTAGCTGAAGTACAGTATAGTATATGTTTACAGTAGACATACAGTATAGTATAGTATCTTTTTACAGTATTGTATCTTTTTTCAGTAGACGTACAGTATCTTTTTACTAACTAAGTTAACCTGAACCAAGCTAACCTGAACCAAGCTAAACTTACCTGAAATAGGTGCTGCAGCCACACAGGATTGCCTTGTGGGCGTTAAACTCAGTGCTGTTGACTTTAATAACCACATCACAGAACCTTCCCTCCAGACGCAGGTCATTAAGGATTGTACAGGACATGGCGCTTGTTTCCTTTTCCATGTGGTGATTTTTAAATTGTATCTACAGAATATATTCAAGCTTACAGACAAGTAGCCGGAAACAACAAGTGAGATCTTCACTTGTCTTCTGATATCTGAGATCTTCTGAGAGAATTGTTGAATAGATACACAAATGTTCTAGAATGTTTGATTATGACATCATACTGTGACATCACAACGGAACATCATACTGTGACATCATACTGTTACATCACAACGGAACATATTTGAGTTAGTTGAGTAAATAATATGTATGATATAATATAATGTAATCTATATTTGAATAATATAGATATTATGTCTAAAAACATGACATTCTTTAGAAGTCTTAAAATATATATTTTTTTATTTAAATTCAAATAAATGTAACATAATAATAACGTTATTTATATAGCACCATTCATACATATTGCAGCTCAAAGTGCTTTACACAAAAAACTAAAGAAAAGGATAAAAAGAAAAATAAGAAAATAATTACAATCACTCCATAACTAAGGATGGAAATTATAATATATTAAAATGATAAAACCCGTAATAAAACAACTAGATAAGATAGTAGAAATAGCTAAATAAGACAAACAGTAAGACAATAACATAAGACAATAAAATAATTACAAATAAAATAATAATAAAGACTGAAAAATGTAATAGTTTATATAGTAATAGTAATAATAAAATAGCAACATTAGATAGTAAACAATAAGAAAACATGACAATAACACTAAAATAAGACATTAAAAAAGAACAAATAAAATGAAAAAATACATAAAACAATGATAATAAAATATTTAATTAAAAATAATATAAAGAAAGAAAAATAAGACAATAAAATAAAGATAATAATTAATTTAAAAGCTATTTTAAAAAGTTTTAATGCAGTGTTTTGAGCACTGCCAACCGAGTGTGCTGTCCCAATGACCTGCTGGAGAGTTCCACAGTTTTGGGGCGTATCACAACATGTTACGTCACCACCTGTAACTCTGCTGTGGACACTGAGCACCCGGCACTATAGCAGACACAGGGATACACAGAGGGAGGCTACTGATGCCAGTCGGTGGTGGTGATGATGATGATGATGATGATGATGATGATGATGATGATGATGATGATGATGATGATGATGATGATGATGATGATGATGATGATGATGAAGAAGAAGAAACTATGAAAATCACTTTCTTCTTCTTCGTTGTCATCATCATCATCATCATCATCATCATCATCATCATCATCATCATCATCATCATCATCATCATCATCATCATCATCATATTATTATTATTATTATTATTATTATTATTATTATTAGGCTATTATTATTGTTGTTGTTTTTGTTGGACAAAAGTATTAAATAGTTTAGGTCACAGTAAACCTCTGTCTTTTCTATTAAACAATGGCATACTGGTAATAGTGCAAATAGTTATTTATTCAATCAGTGCATGAAGCGGTTCCATCTTCATGTCTTTATTTGTAGCACACATTGCTACATTGTCATGCAGCGAACACACACATGCAAGATGGGCGACACACATACTGTGGGAACACACATACACACGAGCATTTTCTGGGGTCGCCGGTTAAATTTCCTCTCTGCGCTTCACCCATCCAGGAGCAGACCCGGGGACCAATCCAAGTGCTCCTGTCTGTCTTTGCCAGGGACACAACAGCGTTGCAGATCTGTTCTGCATGTTTTTCCATTTGGTTTATCTCTTTTTCTGGAGGAGAAACCCTTGCGAGCACGGGGGAGAACATGCAAACTACACACAGAAAGGCCCGGGGGATACCCCACCTGGGTACCTGGCAACCCGGCAACCTGGTCCCCAAGTGGGAATCGAACCCGGGACCTTCTTGCTGTGAGGCAACAGTGTTAACCAGTGTTAACCACTGCACCACTGTGGCGCTGTGATACTAACTATTCACTTCAGACAGATTTCAAATATCCAAATATATATGAATATTGCATAGGGTTTACAATAGATCACCTTTTTGGTCTATTTGAGATATAGGGTTGAGATAGGTCAATTACAAAAACAGCTGGCAGTGTCCTTGTTGCCTAGTAACATGTACAGTGTAGATACTGTACTGAAGACATATGTATCACGGTTGTGTTTGGAACCCAATTTGCAGACAAGGAGAAACGGCAGACAGGTTTAAACCCAATATGGGTATATTCAATGGAATGGTCAATGTCCAGGTAGGGGTCGATACACAGGGGTGTGCACGGGGGGCAAGAGAGTCAGACAGACGGGGGTCAGAGCAGGGACAGGGATAGTCAGCCAGGCAGGTGTCAGAGCAGTTCCTTGTGAGCCAGGCCAGTGTCTCCAGGTCTTCGCCGAGCAGGCTGAGGAGAGAGGACGAGAGTACAAAGTTAGACACGGTCAAAGAACAGGAGATCCAGGCGAACAACTCGAAGTATCAGAATAGAGAATACGAGCAAAGTAACACGACTAACTGGTAACGAGAGTTTACGATCTGACAGCTTCTCCACGTCTGGGGCGGGGTTATATACCCTGATGTAATATGCCCACAGACCTCAGATCAGCTGCCTCGCTGAACACCACACCTGCACCTACTTGAGCATAATGAGGAACCATGACAATATTGGACAGACCTTTCAGGAATCTTCAGATTTTGCAGTTGGGGAGATGTTGAGCCAAATCAGATCTCAGAACAGTTCTCCCAGGATAAAGGGAGGGATAGTTTCACCAATCACCACATCACCTCCATGAGCGAGGAGCACTGGTTTTACAAGCCATCACACACACACACACACATGGATGCACACACACACACACACACACACACACACATGCATGGACACACACACACACACACACACACACGCATGGACACACACACGCACGCAGAAACGCGCACACACACACGCATGGACGCACACACACACACACACACACACACACACACACACACACACACACACACGTAAAACCGGTCAATATTCTCTCTAAGTGTGTAATCATATCCAGTCTCTCTGACCGATACTATTAATCGTACAAGCTTCCTCAGGTTACTCTGAGTGTGTGTGTGAGAGAGAGAGAGACACAGACAGAGAGATATAGAGAAAGAAAGAGCGAGGGAGAGAGCGAGAAACTGAGACACAGCCAGAAAGAGAGACAGGGAGAGAGAGGGGGGGGGGGGGTGTTTGTGGTCACTGTGAGTGAGATAATTTTCACCATTACTTCACTGGATACACAACATGGATATTATGTAACTAATTAGTCAAGAATATAGACAGACAGACAGATTTGTTAAACAATCAATTTGTTTTGATTTGTTCCACACTTGTGTTGGTGTGAACAGAGATATTCTAAAACACTGTTGTTGTGGACAGACATGTTATAAAACACTGTTGTTGTGGACAGAGATGTTATAAAACACTGTTGTTGTGGACAGATATGTTATAAAACACTGTTGTTGTGGACAGACATGTTATAAAACACTGTTGTTGTGGACAGATATGTTATAAAACACTGTTGGTGTGGACAGAGATGTTATAAAACACTGTTGGTGTGGACAGAGATGTTCTAAAACAGGGGTTCCCAAACTTTTCAGGCCGCGACCCCCAAATAAGGGTGTCAGAGAGCCGCGACCCCCACTATTATAGGAGGTAAAAAAAATCAAAAATCAAAAATCAAAATAATTATTATTATTATTATTTTTTTTTATAAATGGAAATGTATGGTTGAAACATGCACACGTTCAAACACACACACACACTAATAAGCATTGGAGGCTTTTAACCAGGGCCGGACTGGGGAAATCATTCAGGCCAGGAAATATAGTGCAAAATATAGCCCCAGTCAGGCCACTCTTTAAGCAGGGGGTCTGGGGAGTGGGGGTCCCCCACCAGGAAATTTCTTGTTACAAAGACTTCATTTCCTGC
>NW_028173098.1:203561-214822 GCF_963971535.1 Notolepis coatsorum
ATTTAATTGTATTTGTATATTCTCTAATATTCCCTGATATCCCTTGTATATTCCTTGTACAATATGCATTGAATATCCATTCTAGCCTACTGAACATCCCATAATAGTCTCCATTCTACTATTGGTCGAGACCTTGGTGCCAGGCTGCCATACCCCTCAGACCCAGTTCAAACGTACCGCTCGACATGTACGAACAAGTCCTAGTTCCGCGTAGGAATCTGGCTACCGCACCACTAATGGGACTATTTGTTCATAGTGCGTATATATACTGCGCTACTAAAGTAGGACTTTCTTTTCAGTCCAGTTTCTTACCCTCCAATAGAGTCACAGACGTAAAGCCTCCCCGCGACGCCACGTGTGGGAGTAAGGCCAAGTTCGCCTACCATCGGTATTGAGACATCGTGTATATTAATATTTGAATAGTCATATTTGGCACTATATCGTCGAGTTGGACGTAGTCTATTAAGCTAATAATAGTCTGTTAATATATAGTGCTTCGTGCGGTGAGAATACTACCGTAGTCAGTACCCCATCGTTTCGGGCAGAGAACTGGCTGCTTACCCAGGGTGGTTGACCCTATGTGAAGCTGCACCCGAGGAGCCCCAGAGCCGACGAGCGAGTGGACCTGTATACCGGATTATTCTACCGACGACAGCCCGCCTTCCCAGGCACGGATTATGCTTTGGATACTTTGATTATTCCATGGATAAAGACCCCCGACACTGCCGTGAGAGGACGCAAGGTGAGGAGACGCTCTGCAAGACGAGGTCGCTTCACGTCTCTCCCCCGTGGACCGGAGAGAGCCGGCCCACAAAGAGTCCACCTGCTTTCATCTGTGGTCCAAGGATCGCCGGCGCATTGAACGGCACTACAGTGGGTTCACCTGGGATACCCTTGGCCGGACGAGGCAGCCGGATTCTACCCCCCCCCCCCTCCTACTCCTGTCGGCTTACAAGCGACCGGATTAACCCCCTCTAGTGTATCTAGTATAATCATTAAAGTATCATTGCTGTTATTCCTTAACTATTCCAGGTCGTATATTTACCACCTGCGCCTTCAGAGATTGGACATTCTCTATTGATATACCGACGAATACTCCTTGCCATAAAAGTGCATACTATTTCAATTCATAAATGTAATTAAGTGATTAAGTGCTTATTCTACACACCATCGCTGTGTAGAAATAAAGACCTGTTTCTAATTCGTACATTTGTGTTGGATCCGTTTCATCTACGTGAGAGTGTTCATGATAATATATTTATGCCGTGTACTGGGTGGCCGAATATTAAGTACAAAGGTAGTGGTAGTAAGTATCATATCTAGTAATACAGTCAGGGAATTGTACCCCTCAGTTACAATTGGTCCTTCGAGCCGGATGGTAATCAGTGTAATATTAATATAGTGTTATTAATATTGAAATGGCCTATGATGAACACTCCACGAAACGATCCTCCTAACCAACGCCCGCAGCGCGAACGACGGCTCCCTCAGTACTTAGAGGCTTACGCTGTCAGTCAACAACCTAGTCTTCTACTAACAGTAAACGCGGTAAAACTAGAAAGTAAAAGTATGTCTAACCCCAACGCCCAGACTACCCCGACCCCTACGGGCTCTAATGTAACTGACCAAGTTCACGGTGGGGACCAGTGGGAACCAGACATGACTTCACACCCCGCCAGTACTGAAGAAGTAGTCCCCGATGAGTCCCGGGAGGAATACAACGCTACCGAGAGAGAACTCGGCACGGAAGAAGACGGGGAGAGCACCGTGGAGATAGAGCTCCAAGGCTCCGCAAGGAGTACCCCGAGGGAAGGCTCCCCTATACAACCGCCTTCTCCCAGCGAGGCAGAGAGGACCCTACAGCAGGCCTTCCTCATCAGCCTGAACGCCGCTGCTGAACGCGACCGACTGCAGATCCAGCAGCGAAGCGAACACGAGCAGATACGTCTAGAAATAAGACGCATTCAGATGGAAGAGAATGTGGCCCGAGAACGAGCCGGTGCTCAACGGGACGCAGCGCGCGACAGACAGCAGTCGCAACTAATAGAACAGCTGATCAGACGGACAACACCCTCTCCCTCCGCCAGAGGCTCCAGGAACTCGTCTAGACACACCTCCAGGGCGGCATCCCCTAGCCGAGTAAACAACCCTGAACTTGACCAACAGACGAGGTCTATACCCCCCACAGACCACCTCCCCCCACCGGTCCAAGCGAGACCTAGCAACCGGGAAGGAGCAGCATATCCTGTGGAGAGGCTAAACCAGAGACTACAAGCACTGGATGACCTAACTGAAGACGAAGAGGAAGAGGAGGAGAACCACGCCCGAAGACAGCACAGTACTCTACCGGACCAGGAGGTCCGGTACAGCCCAGGCTATACTCCCGCGGAGCTGCGCTACAGACCCCCGACTCTATACACGGGTGAGCACGACGCACGACCCGCACCGAGGAACAGCACCTGGACAAGCGGGCCATGGTACACTGCCGGTACCAGCCCATACCAAGGAGCGGGAGGAGACTCGCCTAGGAGGCCTCTCCCCCAACGCTCGCCGATGTATCCACAGTCAGCGTCATACATTGGCACGCCTATGGTACCCGACTTCACCCAAGAGAACCGGGCCCAGTATACAGAACTCCGCATGTGTCTGGAGACCATGTTGGTGGATGTATTGGATGAACGCCACAAATACGCCATCCTACTGAAGCACTTAAAGGTACCCCGCGCACATAATATAGCGCTCGCCTACGCGACTTCCACCACCCCATACACAGCAGCGCTGGTAGCATTGGACCAGAGGTATGGGCGCATATGGGATTACGTGATCCAGGAGATCCGACACATCGACCGCTTACCCCCAGCAATAGACAATCGAGCACTGGACGACCTGTCCATCAGAGTGCAGTCCCTGGTAGGGATGTTGGGAGCGCAAAGAGAGAAGGGGAGGCATGAACTTTACGCCAACTCAAATGTGGAAAGGATCCTGGAGAAGCTGCCGCCCGCTCGTCAGGAGCGCTTTAGGCGGCAGAGGGACCACAGAGACCCGAATGGCCCCGAACCGAACCTCCTCGATCTAGCAGACTTCCTGGCGAGAGAAGTCAGCAGCCTACGGCTAGATACATTCGGACGGAGCACCCCTGGCTCCAGAGAAGGAACCAGACGACTAAATGATGGAAGAAGATCGGTGACTGTGATGCACCAATCGGAGTCAGTACCGAGCAGCAGGAGCCACAGTACCCCCTCCAGAACGGAGAAGTGGAAGATAGTGTGCCCCTACTGTGAGAAAGAACACTGGCTAGCGCAATGTGACTCCTTCCCCAAGCTGAACGCGGAGGAAGCAGGTCAATGGATAAAGTCCAACAAGCGCTGTTTTCGCTGTGCGCGCTCACACATGGCAGCCGAATGCCGCTTAAAGAAAAGGTGCACCAAGTGCGATGGAGCCCATCTGGACATACTTCACGACAGTAACAGACGGCGCCCTTCACCTGCACCATCCAGCCGCAAAGCGAGCGTCATGTACATCGATCCCGCCAGCAGCAGTGGAGCCCGAGTACTCCTAAAAGTAGTGCGTGTGACACTAAGCTACCAGAATAAAGTCCTGGACACTTACGCCGTCCTCGATGACGGGTCAGAGAAGACCCTGCTGCTCGCCTCCGCTGCGGCCCAGCTAGGGCTGCGGGGAAGCGAAACCCAAATGACAATTCGGACAATAAGACGAGATTTGAAGACGATAAAGGGCGAGAATGTCTCATTCTCTATCGCAGCAAGCGGCCAGCCTGAGCGACGGTACCAGATTGCAGACGCTTTCACCAGCCAAGAAATAGGACTGTCGCGGTACACATACCCCGTCGCCAAGCTGATGGAGAAATATGCACATCTGCGCAAGTTACCGATCCCGCTCATAGACAATGCTATGCCGACCCTGTTGATAGGCTCCGACCATGCAGACCTCATTGTCCCGATAGACCGGGTTCATACCGGACCCCGAGGCTGCCCTGCAGCAGTCGAGACCCGTTTGGGATGGACTCTCCAAGGCCCGCTCGCCAAATCTCTCAACCGAAGTACAGCCACTAGATGTCTCCACTCCCGAGTCACAGAGGGAGAAACCGCACTCCTGCAACACGTAGAGCGGCTATGGACCTTGGAACAAATGCCCTTTAAGAACGGAAAGAAAGACATTCGCTCTAAAGATGACATTTACGCCATTCACCTCCTCGAGACAGGGACCAAGAGAGTCCCGGTCAACGGCGTGTTGAGATACGCCACGCCACTCCTGCGGCGAGAAGGAATGCCTACTTTCCACGCCAAGACAGACGCCACAGAGCGGTACCTGCTGAACACGGAGCGGCGCTTAGCCAAGAACCCCGCCCAAGAGAGTGTATACCGCGCTGAGATTGAGAAGCTCATCACAGCGGGACACGTCACAAAGATGGACATTAAAGAGGCTGACCAGACCACTGAATCGTGGTACGTGCCCCACCACAAGGTCCATCACAACGGTAAAGACCGCATAGTATTTAACTGCAGCTACCAGATCGGATCCCAAAATCTGAATAAAGAGTTACTGCCCGGTCCCACACTCGGCCCCTCCCTACTCGGCGTTCTACTCCGCTTCCGCCAGGAAAGGGTGGCCATCAGCGGGGACATTAAAGGAATGTTCCTGCAGGTGAGATTAGTAGAGGCGGACAAGCCCCTGTTACGGTTCCTATGGAGAGAGAAGCTAGGAGATGAGCACCCAGCCATCTACCAATGGGAAGTCCTCCCCTTCGGAACGACGTGCAGCCCCTGCTGTGCGACATTTGCACTACAGAAACATGTAGCAGAGGACCCAGCAGCGGACGAAGAGGTCCGACACAGCGTAAAGAACAGCTTCTACGTAGACAACTGTCTACAAAGCCTTTCAACCCAGGAAGAAGCCGAGGCTCTCCTGATTAAACTCCGCGCCTCATTGATCAAAGGCGGCTTTGATCTCAGGCAGTGGGCCAGCAGCGATCCGCAAGTACTGCGCAGCCTCTCCTCCGAGGACAAGGCAGCCAGCAGCGAGACCTGGATGGCTACAATCCCGGGAGAAGCCCAGGAGATGACCCTGGGATTGGTGTGGCGATTCAAAACAGATTCGCTTCACTACAGACACAAGCCCCTGACTACGGAGCAGGGAAGGCCGGCGGCGGCGCCGACCACCAGACGGAGTGTGTACACAACACTCGCCCGACAATATGACCCGCTAGGATGTATTCTACCGTACACCACCAGGGCAAAAATGATTGTACGAGCATTGTGGGACAAGGACCAGGGCTGGGACGACCCCATTCCCGCACACCTTGCATCCACCTGGAGAGAGTGGGAGATGGAGCTCCACTCACTCCCAGGCGTTAATATGCGCCGAAGCTACTTCCCACCCACGGTGAGGCCAGAGACATGTAAAATGGACTTACACGTCTTCAGTGACGCCTCAGAGGTCGCATACGGATCAGTAGCCTACTTGCGGGCCCAAGACCATGGGGGAGAGATCTACACAGCATTTGTCCTCGCCCGCTCGAGAATAGCCCCACGCAAGCAACAATCTATCCCACGTCTAGAGCTCTGCGCAGCCCTAGCCGGAGCGCACCTAGCCACGCTCATCCAACGTGAGCTCACCATACCGGTGTCTAGAACAATCCTGTGGTCAGATTCCACGACGGTACTCGCCTGGATCAAATCGGACTCAGTACAAAGTCTTCGTGGGAGTCAGAGTCACCGAGATTCAAGACTTAACCGAAGAGTTAACCGGAGAAACAGAGTGGCGCTACGTTGATACAAAACAGAACCCAGCTGACGTCATCACCCGGGGGATGCCCCTGGATGACCTCACCCGTCGCAATGTCTACAGTGACGGCCCCGCATTCCTAAGACTCCCGGAAGGACAGTGGCCCATGCCTATCCCGAGGGAAGCAAGTCCAGAGGAGGTGGAAATTAAGAAGTCTGTGTTCTGTGGATTGAGCACCGTAGCCTCCACCGACCCTAACATAGACGATTGCACGTCCATAGAGAGTGCACAACAAAGAACATTCCTGCGGTACCACCCGGAGTGCAAGTCCCCCGCTGATATGTCAGCAGCTAACTACGAGGAAGCAGAATTGCTTCTACTGCAGCGAGCCCAGAGAGACTCGTTCCCCGATGAATTGGCCTGTCTACAGGGAGGAAAGCCCGTCCCATCCGACAGCAGATTAATTCATCTGGCCCCCGAGAGCGACGCTCATACCCTCATCAGAGTGGGTGGTCGCCTACGCAGAACCCCCAACACACTCCTGATGGGGCGGCTAGATCCTGCATTACCCCAGACAATGTACCGGCCTGAAGAAGCGAACGGCCGACGAATGTGGAGGTACAGCCAAGTATTAGCCGACAAGTTTTGGAACAGTTTCCTACTGCACTACCTACCGTCTCTACAGACCCGCCAGAAGTGGGTAAAGGAGAGAGACAATTTGACAGAAGGAACAGTCGTCATGATTATTGATCAATCACTGCCCAGAGCTATGTGGCCGGCCGGCCGCGTAAGCAAAGTGATCACCGGTGCCGACGGCAAGGTCCGAGCAGCTGAAGTGCTCGTCCAGGGTCGCACTTACACCCGTCCCGTGGCAAGGCTCATAGAACTGCCTCGACTCCCAGACACAATCGATGATGACCATGACCCTACAACCCTATGACTTTGTGAAGTTGACTGACCCCTACAGCAAACCCTTATGTGTAAATAGACAACGCGATTAATCTGTCTCTGTTTAACTGATTAGGTCTGGGACCTATTCAGGGGGTGGCTGTTGTGAAGGGCCAGATTAAACCGAATATATATATTTATTTATATATATATATTTAATTGTATTTGTATATTCTCTAATATTCCCTGATATCCCTTGTATATTCCTTGTACAATATGCATTGAATATCCATTCTAGCCTACTGAACATCCCATAATAGTCTCCATTCTACTATTGGTCGAGACCTTGGTGCCAGGCTGCCATACCCCTCAGACCCAGTTCAAACGTACCGCTCGACATGTACGAACAAGTCCTAGTTCCGCGTAGGAATCTGGCTACCGCACCACTAATGGGACTATTTGTTCATAGTGCGTATATATACTGCGCTACTAAAGTAGGACTTTCTTTTCAGTCCAGTTTCTTACCCTCCAATAGAGTCACAGACGTAAAGCCTCCCCGCGACGCCACGTGTGGGAGTAAGGCCAAGTTCGCCTACCATCGGTATTGAGACATCGTGTATATTAATATTTGAATAGTCATATTTGGCACTATATCGTCGAGTTGGACGTAGTCTATTAAGCTAATAATAGTCTGTTAATATATAGTGCTTCGTGCGGTGAGAATACTACCGTAGTCAGTACCCCATCGTTTCGGGCAGAGAACTGGCTGCTTACCCAGGGTGGTTGACCCTATGTGAAGCTGCACCCGAGGAGCCCCAGAGCCGACGAGCGAGTGGACCTGTATACCGGATTATTCTACCGACGACAGCCCGCCTTCCCAGGCACGGATTATGCTTTGGATACTTTGATTATTCCATGGATAAAGACCCCCGACACTGCCGTGTGTTGGAACCCCCCCCCCCTGGAGAGGACGCAAGGTGAGGAGACGCTCTGCAAGACGAGGTCGCTTCACGTCTCTCCCCCGTGGACCGGAGAGAGCCGGCCCACAAAGAGTCCACCTGCTTTCATCTGTGGTCCAAGGATCGCCGGCGCATTGAACGGCACTACAGTGGGTTCACCTGGGATACCCTTGGCCGGACGAGGCAGCCGGATTCTACCCCCCCCCCCCCCCTCCTACTCCTGTCGGCTTACAAGCGACCGGATTAACCCCCTCTAGTGTATCTAGTATAATCATTAAAGTATCATTGCTGTTATTCCTTAACTATTCCAGGTCGTATATTTACCACCTGCGCCTTCAGAGATTGGACATTCTCTATTGATATACCGACGAATACTCCTTGCCATAAAAGTGCATACTATTTCAATTCATAAATGTAATTAAGTGATTAAGTGCTTATTCTACACACCATCGCTGTGTAGAAATAAAGACCTGTTTCTAATTCGTACATTTGTGTTGGATCCGTTTCATCTACGTGAGAGTGTTCATGATAATATATTTATGCCGTGTACTGGGTGGCCGAATATTAAGTACAAAGGTAGTGGTAGTAAGTATCATATCTAGTAATACAGTCAGGGAATTGTACCCCTCAGTTACAGAGGTACTTTTGTACAAACTGAAGACGGAAAGTAGCCATCCTACTCTCTAAATGTATTAACCCTTGCCCCCCCTCACCCTTAGGCAAAAACAGAACAGCTTGAGGTACCCAGTGTAACTTGTCCAAAAAAAAGTCCACTAAAATAGCTTGCACGCTTTTTAACAATCCACTAGGTGGCTCCATACAAGCCAAACGATGCCATAGTACAGAGGCTACCAGGTTGTTTATTATCAACACCCTTCCTCTGTAGGACATCTTTGGTAACAACCACTTCCATTTATCTACTCTTCCTTTCATGTTTTCCATTAGCCCTTCCCAATTCTTCTTTACTGTTACCTCATCACCTAAAAAAATTCCCAGATACTTGATACCCCCTCTTTTCCATTTTAAGCCCCCTGACAAGACTGGTAAACCACCAGACCACTTCCCAACTGCTAATGCCTCGCTCTTTCCCCAATTTACCCTTGCCATTGTTAAAAAACTAAAATCGCTAACACATTCCCCTAGAACATTAACATCCTTTTGATGTGTGACCAGGATTAAAACATCATCAGCATATGCAGATAATATCTGCGCATTTTTCAAACCTGGTAAAACCAGACCGGAGATTCCAGCCCGTATCCTATACAGTAGAGGTTCAATTGAAATAGCGTACAACATTCCTGACAATGGACACCCTTGCCTAACCCCACGTTCTACAATGAACGGAGCACTCAAACCCCCATTTATATTCAATACACTCTCAATGTCCCGGTACAAAACTTTGATCATCGCTATAAGACCCGGGTTGAGACCAAAACGCTCCAAAATCTTCCAAAGATAGAGGTGCTCAACCCTGTCAAAAGCTTTTTCTTGGTCCAATGAAATAAAACCAACATCTAAACCCAAAGAACTAGAGACATCCAAAACATCCCTAACTAGAGACACATTGTCTGTAATGGATCTGCCAGGCACACAGTAGGTTTGATCCTTATGTACGATTTCCCCAATCACCTCCCTGAGTCTGTTGGCCAGGGCTTTCGACAGAAGCTTGTAATCCGTGCAGAGAATCGCAACAGGCCGCCAGTTCTTAATGTTTTGCAGATCTCCTTTCTTGGGTAACAAAGTTATCACCGCTCTCCTGCAGCTCAAAGGCAATGACATTTCCTCAAAACTCTCATTGAGCACCTCCAGCAGATCTTCACCCATCTCCTCCCAGAAAGCTTTGTAAAACTCAATGGTCAGTCCATCAATGCCAGGGGCTTTCCCCCCCTCCATTCCCTGCAGTGCATTGTACAGTTCATTCAGACCGAGAGGGTCCCCAAGACCGGTATTCTCTTCCTCAGAGATCTTTGGAAGACCCTCACAAAAAGAAGCAAACAGCGGTTCATTCTCCTTATATTCACTCTTATACAACCGTGAATAAAAACTCACAGCTTCATGCCGAATCTCTCCGTCCTCTATTAGCTCTCGTCCTTCAGCCGTACGCAGAGTGTGCAGAAAACGTCTATGCCCATTCTTCTTTTCCATACCAAAAAAAAAACTGGAAGGTGCATCCATCAAGTTAGCACTTTGGAACCTCGACCGAACCAATGCTCCCTGTGCCTGCATGCCTAGCAGATCCTTAAGCATATTTTTCTTGGATTTTAGAACCTCAAAATATCCCTGACTCCGTATGGGCTCAAACATATTCTGAAGGCCCTCAATCTCAGCCTCTAGATCCCTCATTGACCTTGTAATGCCCCGTGTGACATTAAGAGTGTATTGCTGACACAACTGTTTAATTTGAACTTTCCCACAGTCCCACCACTGCCTCAGGGACATAAAATCCTCTTTTTCACCCCTAAACCTTTTCCAAAAAAAAATAAAAGTATCCTTAAAATTAACATCACACAGTAATGTGGAGTTAAAATGCCAATAAACACTCTTTGGTTTTACCCTTGAAATAAAACATCACTTAAAACCAATGAATGATCAGTAAAACCCACAGGCATAATTTACACATCTTAACAACTCCACAATGATGTTTAAAACAATAAAACCTATCCAACCTAGCTAAGGAAATAACATTTTCTCTAACATGAGTCCAAGTATACTGTCTCTTGTTGTCATTTAACCTTCTCCAAATGTCTACAAGATCATGCGTCTCTACTATTCGATTTAAAATCCTCTGCGATTCTCTGTGAGGTTCAAAGTGGTTCCTGTCTAAAAATGTATTCTGAGTGCAATTAAAATCACCACCCAGAAATAAAAAATCATCAGAATTACAACTCCTCAGAGTGTCATTGAGCTCATTTAAAAACAAAGCTCTCTCTGAACCAACCACGGGCGCATAAATATTAATAAAAACCATAGTACGCCTTTCAAACCGTTTTGAAAATAAAATGCCAATCCCCCCACTCACTGAGGTCAGGGAGTTTAAAAACACCTCACCCTGCGGTTAGGTGGCCGAGCGGAGATTGCGTTCGTCACCAACCCCGGAGCTGTGAGCTGGATTCGCTGTTCGAATCCAGCTCACAGCTCCGGGGTTGTCACCAGCTTGGCTGGCCGTCTGCACTAATACAATTGGCTGTATTAGAGGGTGGGAGAAGCTGGCGGGGTGGGTCCGGGTCGTTGTAAACAGCGACTCCTACAGTTCGGTCGGGGCGCCTGCTAAGCGCGGATAGGACTCGAGGGGGATAGTGTGATCCTCCCACACGCTACGCCCTCTCGATGAGAATCCGCGCTGCCAGGTGAAAAGAAGCGGTGATTGGCTGGACGTGTGTCGGAGGAAGCACGTGGTAGCCTCCACTCTCCCAGATGATCTGACTGTGGGGGGTAAGTGCGCAGCGACCAGGAAGGGACTGGGAATTGGCATACGACTAACATTGGGATGGGAGAAAAATCGGAGGAAAATGGAGGGGGAAAAAGACCAATAAATAAATAAAAAAAAAAAACACCTCACCCTTCCATTCTGTATTCCAGTCTGTTTCATTTGACATATCACTATGCGTATCCTGCACCAACATAACATCAATGCTTTTCACTTTGATCATTTCATATAACAGAGCTCTT